>NC_052157.1:108316427-108616427 GCF_902713615.1 Scyliorhinus canicula | reverse complement strand
CCGAACAGGTGCTGGAATGTGGCGACTAGGGGCTTTTCACAGTAACTTAATACTTGTGACAATACGAGATTATTACTATTATCAACCCACCAGCCTCTGTTCACTGAATCAGGCCACAAGGGGGGACAGGTACCTGTTCAGCACTGCACTGCATTGTGAGCCTTGGATTTGGAGTGGAGCGAGAACCTTTGAGATCAGGGCGTTCTAATGACGTTTAATCAGAAATGTAAATTGTTGGACTCTGAATAGTCAGCATGGTAATATTGAAATTCTGTCTGCTCTGAACATATACACTTCACATGGACATGTAAACTGTCAGGAAATACAGTGTTGAAATCCTATCCAGTGTCACCTTATCTCTTCACATTTACAGAAACTAGAAATTGCCCTGGGCTCCGGATTGACACAACCCAACCAAGCGATAGAGCCAAAATGAGACTAAAAGCCTTATTTGAATAGTTTCACCAACATGCTCATTCCTGGCACATCCTGACATTTGAAGAAATTAATATCCGACTGCTTACCTTTTTTTTTTCATTCTTTCATGGGATGTGGGCATTGAGGCAATTCCAGCATTTAGTGTCCACAACTAATTGCTTTTGAGAAGGTGGTGGTTTGAGCCTCCATAGTCCCTCTGATGTCGGTACACCGACAGGGCTGTTAGCAAGCGATTTTGACCCAGTGATAGTTAAGGAATGGCGATATATTTCCAAGTCAGGATGGTGTATGGCGAACAGGGGAATTTGCAGGTGGTGGTGTTCCCATGTGTCTGCTTCGCTTGGGGTTGGAAGGTGCTGTTGAAGGATTGGTGAGTTGCTGCAGTGTATCTTGTAGTTGGTACTCATGTCAATTGGCACTGTGCATTGGTGCTGGGGGGAGTGAATGTTCAAGAAGGTAGATTGGATGCCAATCAAGGGGGCTGCTTTGCCTTAGATGGAGTAAAGTTTCTTGAGTGTTGTTGGAGCCACATTCACCAGGCAATATCTTCTAGCATGCTCCTGACTTGGGCCTTGTATATGGCGGACAAGCTTTGGAGAGTCAGGAAGTAAGTTACTCACTGAAGGATTCCCAGCCTCTGACCTTTACATAGCTGTTCCAGTTTAGTTTTTGATCATCTACAGCAAGTTGATAGTGGGAGTTCAGCAATGGTAATCCATTGAATGTCAAGGAGAAATGGTTAGATTCTCTCGCTGGTGATAGTCATTGTCTGATACTTGTGTGGTGAAAAGTTTACCGGCCACTTGTCAGCCCAAGCCTGGATATTGTCCAGGTCTTGCTGCATTTGGACATGGACAGCTTCAGTATCTGAGGAGTCGTAAATGACCCGGAACATTGTGTGATCATTAGGAACATCCCAACTTCTAACCTTATGATGGAAGGAAGGACATGGATAAAGCAACTGAAGTTGATTGGGCCTAGGACACCACTCTAGGAACTACCATTTCTAAATCCTCCACTATCAATATTCTGGGGGTTACCATTGACCAGAAACTGAACTGGACCAGCCATATAAGCACTGTAACTATAAGAGCAGGTCAGAGGCTACGAATTATATGACAAGTAACTCAACTCCTGACACACCATAGTTTGTCCACCATCTACAAGCATAAGTCAGTAGCATAATGGAATACTCTCCACTTGTGTGGAAGAGTGCAGGTCCAACAAAACTGAAGATTCTCAACACCATCTAGCAGAAAGCAGTCCACCCATCCACCACTTTACGCGTTCACTTCCTCCCTCCACCACCAGCGCACAGTGTCAGCAATGTGTACCATCTACAAGGTGCACTGCAACAACTGACCGAGTATCCTTCGAAAGCACCTTCCAAACCATTTCTGCACTGTCGCTGGATCAAAACCCTATGGCCGGGCTTCTCCGGTATCTGGCGGGTGGGCCGTACCGGCGCCAAAGAGTGGCGTGAACCACTCCGGCATCGGGCCGCCCGGAAGGTGCGGAATCCTCTGCACCTTAAGGGGCTAGGCCAGTGCTGGAGTGATCGGTGCCGCGCCGAACGGCCTCCGGCGGCTGGCGCGAGGTGGCGCATGCGCAGGAGCGCCAGTGTGTGCCCAGAATCACTGGTGTGATTCCTGTGCATGCGCACAGGCTGGCACGGAGGGAAAGAGTACCCCCACGGCACAGGCCTGCCCGCGGATCGGTGGGCCCCGATCGCGGGCCAGGCCACCGTGGGGGCACCCCCGGGGACGGATCCCTCCGCACACCCCCCCCGAGAACTCTGCAGACCGCCCTCAAGAGCCAGGTCCCGCCGGTACAGACCTTGTGTAATTCACGCCGGCAGGGCTGGCCGAAAATTGGTGGCCGCTCGGCCCATCGGGGACTGGAGAATCGGGGGGGCCACTCCCTTGAACGGCGCGGCGCGATCCCCGCCCCCACCAAAAAACCGGTGCCGGAGAATTTGGCTGCCGGCGTCGGAGCGGCGTGGTGGAATTCACACTCCCCCCTCCCCTCCCCCGGTGATCCTCCGGCCCGGCAGGGGGTCGGAGAATCCCGCCCCGTAACTAACTCCCTGTCTAAGAGCACTGTGGGTGTACCTACAGGGCATGTACTGCAACAGTTCAAACAGTTCAAGACATAGCTCACCCCCACCTTCTCCAAGGGCAGGTAAGGATGAGCAACAAATACTGGCCCAGCCAGCGACACCCACATTCTGTGAAAATATTTTTAAATCTGCAATGTCTGTCTCTGATCTGGATGTTATGTTCATGCAGTGCACAATGCGGTGGTGCTGGGGAGAGCACTCCCCTTTCTTCCTGGCATCAAGGCAACTATTCCTGACGTATTTATTTGAAACAATTCTGACAAAATTTGTTGGTGGCTGCAAAGGACACTGAAAAATGCCAAGTGGAGCCAGCCCAACACAGCTGCTCTGGTCACCTGATTACAGCGGAGAGGGGTAAATGCCTCCCTCAGAGCCAGGTCCCGCCTCTGAATTAGGGTCAGTGCCTGCTTTAGGTGGCCAACTAGAGTGCCTGCAAAGCCACCTTCCTGAATATGGCGGTGCCTATAACACTGGCTCAGGTCCAGTGTAGATCATTGATGGGTGAAATTGGTCCATTTTGCCAACCCCTCTCCTATCGGGAAAACAGGCACTGGGAGGACCAGTTTCTACCTCACATTCTTACTCAATTAGCAATTATCTCAGCTAATCGCAATTTTTTTTTGCTTTCTATTAATGGAAATGTTTTTGGTTTAGGCAAAAAGATCGGCCATCTACTCCTTCTTACCAGACGTCAGTCAATGCTGGCAGCACCAAAGCCAACTCCATTACTACCACAGCAGCTAGGACAGGGAGAGAGAGGAGCAGGACTTTGCCAGTATCTTCAAAACCATGTCCTGTAGCTCAGGAGAACAAACGCATCATTGTCCCTTCAATGGACAACAAGAAAGGACCGAGTCAACTTATTGTTCCTGTGCAATCTGACAACAGGTTGAACCGGACGTGGACTAATTCCCAGTTTGTTGAGTCCAAAATGGACCAAAATAACTCGAATGTGGGAAAACAGAGCACCAGTGGTTTCTCACAGACACACAAACCTACGTCAGAAACGACGCCCAGAATCTCCAAAGGATCAGTGAGGAGTCATTCGCCTGTGCCTGGCCGAGGCAGTAAGTTCTCAATCATTCAGGACACCGAGAGGAAAAGCGAGAAGGGTCAAGTAACTCATCACCCTCTTAGCCTAGCTGGTACCCGGCAAGAAAGCTGTTGGCAGGAACCAAAATGTGTCAGCAAAGCACTAACTGATGGAGCAAAGAAATGGACACAACAGAAAAGTCAGATTCGATCACAGACCCCAGACCTTTACAGCATAAATAATAATAACAATAAAGGCGTTAATGACCAGAAGGAGCTGTGTTTATTCGCACCTCCGCCCATTAATCCTGCACAGGAGTCAGAACTATACAAAAGCCTTGAAGATGAAATTGCTTCCAATATGAAAGCTCTGGAGGTGGATCTACTCGAGGACAATCCGGAGGAGAGTGCGATCAATACATTGGCTTCCGTATCCAGTTTGTCCACTTCTTCAAAACAGAAGGAATTTAAAAGACTTGACTCCCCCTGTTCATCTAAGTGTTCAGTTTCCTCATTCCCAGAGGCAACCAGTCCTCTTCACAACACTAATAGACCTTGCAGCTGCAGTAACATGACTTCAACCCAGTCGATAAAAGTGACGGAGAATGGCAGCTGTTTTAATGCCGTTCTTGCTGAACTTGTTAGCGGAACGCAACAGCTCAACCGAGTGGACATCGAGAACTGGATTGCAAAGAGCCCACCAAAAATGGTGTTCACTGATTCTAATGCTAATCTACAGACAGCAGCTTTGAGCTCCATTCAAACCAGCAAACAGTTTCCTAGCCGAGTTGAAGTACAAAGTGAACGTTATGCTGGCTCAACATCTGTTCAGTGCAACCAAGAAAACAATGGCTTTAATGTCACAAATCCGGGCAGTGTGAAGAGTTCTATAGCGCCTGCTCAGAATAATATGAGTGCTCTTGAGGTGAATTCCAAGTCCACAAATGAAGGATCTGATACCAATTCATCATTGGAATGGCCAGATCCACCCTGCGCTCCCCAGAAAGCCAGAGTTCAGCAAGAAAGGCAAAGGCGATCACTAAAAAAACCCGAGAGAGTCCCTTCCATTTACAAGCTGAAGCTTCGGCCCAAAATACGGCCCAGGAGGGACAACAGACCTGAGAAGAAGCCATCAAAAATTCCCACTCCGTTATCCTACAGAGCGGCAGATAAAACGTTGAAAGGAACAACAAAATCTGGAAGCTCCCACAAAACCCTCAAAGCCAACAGCAAGATTTCAAAGTCGAAAGTTCAGGGGAAACAGAACCCAACTTTGTACTTCGCAAAACCTGAGGAAGATCTTGGTTCAGGAGAAGACCATTGGCCTCCTCCGCGCAGAGTCCCACCAAGAGGCCGAACTGCAGCAGTACAACAATCCATCAGAGAGAACACTGAGCAAAGAAAAGAAGAGGAAGAATCTTGGGTTTAAAAGCTTGGGGAAAAACAATCTTTATCAATATCTCAACCTCAAGCAATTCTTTATTGGCCATCAATGTTTTTGTGTGGGCTGTTCTTTTAGCTTAACACAAATACTTCAAATGCCAGTACTTGACAAAAAAAACAGACCAGCAAAACCCACTTTGTCACTTTGAAAGCAAGCAAGTTTTCTAATGAAGTTAAATGTGATGATAATTGCATAAAGCAAAGGTACAAGAAATCAAGAACCATTAAAAATTGCACTATCTTATGCTAATTATACCTAATAGCTAGAGAAGGTGGCACTAATCTCAACCAGAATGTGGTGAAATGTTTGAAACTCAAGAAGGGCGTTGAGTGAGAGACATTTTGTCGTCATGAATTGACATATTTATTCATCATTATTTTTTAACGTGATCAGTTTAGGGTGCCTCCATTAAAGTGCTGGGGTCCAAAAATAATTGTTTACAAATCCTGATTTTTAAAAAAAACTTGTTTACAAATAATTTCACTAATAATTATGATGAGCTGATGTCACCTGCTTCATAGCGGTAGTTGGAGTTTGCTATGTTTTTTAAACCGTGCTTCATCAGGTCATTTCTGATGCTTTTTATTCCCAAACTGTTGGATGATAAAACCCTAGTTTATCCCCGGTATTCATATTTCAATAAGGATCTGAAGAGCCCAGTGGCCTGGCCTGGCACCTTGTTCTCTCTGCTCTTTACTTGCCAGTGTAGAGGGCCGGGGCATGTAGATCACTAGGGGATATAAGCAAATAACTTTTAATTAGAAGCATGTCATTCAGGGGAGTTCACATAATTCTTCACACTCCTCCCAAGAATTGTTGAGGCTCGGAGGGGAGGCAGTGGTGTAGTGATATTGCAACTGGACTTGTAATCTAGTGGCCTGGGGTAATGCTCTGGGGACCCAGGTTCGAATCCCACCAAAGGCAGATGATGAAATTTAAATTCAATAAAAATCTGGAATTAAAACTCCAAAGATGACTGTGACACTGTTGTCGATTGTCATAAAAACCCATATAGTTCACTCATGTCCTTTAGGAAACCTGACATCCTTACCTCAGCAATGTGGCTGACTGCCCTTTGAAATGCTCTCGTTTCAGGGCAATTAAGGATTGGCGACATTAACAGAAAACATTCCAATTGATAGAATTTTGTTTGGCAGGCATACTAAGGGTTTCAGGAAGGAGTTATTATGCAGATCAGACATGATAATTAATGAGAAGAACCACATCAAAGTGTTGAATGCCCTATTCCTAATTCCCAATAATCCCATGATACATAATGAAATGAGATTATATCAAGGCTATGTTCAACGTTAACGAGGCCTGGGATGATGGATGTAGTTAATGGAGGAATGTCCTCTTGTGCTCGATGTGCTGATGTTATTAACACAGTTTGGTTTCGCCATAATCTCGAGCACATCGTCCTTGATTGAAAAGGAGGTGAGGATTCGAAATTCAGATTGACTATTTCTTGGTAACATGTTTTGTCAGTTCATTGAGCCCTGCCACCCACGCACCCAGAGATGTTCAGTTCTATGGTATCCAAATCTTAACAAGCTATTATTTTTGTTGCTGTGTCTTTGATATTTTCCTTGCAGTCAATTTTATTTTTTGGAAGATGAGGAGACAATCTTAATATTTTCAATAAAGCGATTTTTTTATTTAAATGTGTGATTTAATGAGGTTTGAGCAAATGATTCCTGTCAGCTTTTCTGTTACAACTTCCAACGTCTGCATTTATAATGGGCACTGCCTCTGTAAACCTGTCATACTGTAACAATGCCCTCCTGCCAGGTTTAGCCTTTCATAGATATTGAGCTTAAAACTGCCATCACATCTCAGGCACCATACGTACATCAGCTGAAATGAAGACTTACCTGCCATTTTGTTAATCAAATATCCTATTCACTAAATATTTGAACCAAAGGCAGTCTGTTCATTTGGTAAGTAACAATGGGGAACGAGTAGGCACCAAGATACCTAGCAATCAAATTACTTTTTGTTTATTATTAAGGTTACCAGACACTAGTAGGCAAGTAAGAAAATCAATTAAATTACTCCAAAATATTTGTGAAATCTGTTTGAGTCACCATCTTAACATTCCCTTACATTTCTGAGTATTATGTATAATATATATAAGGTAATATATATAAAAAGTAATATGTAGAAAAGGTGTCCTTCGAAAAATTGTTTTAAGAAACCAGAGTAGAATTGCTATCTATACAGATAGTTGCTTTTTTAAATTCGTTCATCGGGATGTGGGCATCGCTGGCTGGGTCAGCATTTATTGCCCATCCCTGAGGACATTTAAGAGTCAACCACATTGCTGTGGATCTGGAGTCGCATGTAGGCCAGACCAGTTAAGGACGAAGGATTTCCTTCCCTAAAGGGCATTAGTGAACCAAATGGGTTTTTATGACATCATTAGAATTTTAATTCCAGACTTTTGAAATCAAATCTCACCATCTGCCATGGTGGGATTTGAACCTGGGTCCTCAGAGCAATATCCTGGGTCTCTGCACCCCCCCCCCCCCCTCCCTCCCTCCCTCCTAACAATGTTGTAAATCCCCGGATAATGCTCTCTTCATTGACGAGGCCTCATGTGCTATGAGGAGCCTTTGGCTCAATTTGGAGTACTTGGCTTTAATGCTGTATTAGCCTTTGATGTCTTTTTCTTTAAAGATTTCCCTGCCTCCTCATGGTGTAGCTGCAGTCTGTGTCAGTCATGGTTGGCCCCTCCTTTTTATTGGTTCAATCCACTATTTCTACGTTCTGGTGGGCACTCCTTGCCCCCCTCGTAGAATCCTAAACTGACCCTGTGCTTCTCCAGAGACTCGCACCAACCAACTCAGGGTGCTGCCTTCACTCACTTCCCTAGCAGAATAGTCATGGACTATATTTTAGGCTCATCAACAGTTGACAGGCCCTGATGTGAACATATGGCTGATGGGGCGTTTAGTTCTGTACAGTGGGAATGTGTTGACAACGCCCATGGGTTTGCCACACGGAGGGGTGTAGGGTGGGGGCACTCAAGTATTCCGCAGGATATTAAGTCAGAATTCAGAGCCTGTTCACTCACCTGGCTTGAAAACATGGTAGCCTATTTGCCTTACACCTGTCACGCGCAGGTTTGCTTTAGACTATTTGATCTTTAGATGCAAGTGATGATGTTCATTGCCCATCCCTCATTGGCCTGAGGCAGCGTGATGCAGTCATAATGACAGAAGGCTGAACAGGAACTGAGGAGTTGGATTTACAAGAGCAAGCAGGTTGAAAGGAATTGTGGAATAGAATCGTACAACACTGGAGATGGTCATTTGTCCCATCATGTTTCCGCCAGTTGTTTGAAAGAGTTCCAATCCCCTACTCTTTACACACAGCCCCGCAAATTCCTCTCCTTGGTGGGATTTTCATGCACCCCCGCAACGTGTACGGGTATACAGAGCGAAAATTCAGAATGATCAATTCATCTAACAAGCACATCTTTCAGGATTTGTGGGAGGAAACCGGAGCACCCAGAGGAAACCCACGCAGACATGAGGAGAACGTGCAGACTCCGCACAGACAGTAACCCAAGCCGTAATCAAACCTGGGTCCCTGCCGCTGTGAAGCAACAGTGCTAACTACTGTGCTACCGTGCCGCCCGTAACATCCCATGACATTTATTGTCCCGGACAATATTTATCCTTCAATGAACAGATAATCTGGTCATCATCACATTTCTGTTGTGGGAGCTTGCTGTGCACAAATTGGCTGCAATGTTTCCTACAGCATGGTGACTCGTATACTTCAAAAGTACTCCAGTATTTAAAGTACTTTGGATATCTGACAGTTGTGAAAATAACTATATAAATGCCAGTCCTTTTTCGAATGGTCCTTAAAAACTACCTACCTGCCATAATATCTCCTAGGACCTAGACAACAAGACTCCTGTGAAGTGCCTTGGGTTGTTCATTACATTAGAGGTGCTACAGAAATACAGGTTTTTGTTGTTTGTTTGTTGCTGTATGAGGTGTGACTTACACCCTGTTTAGCTATCCCCTTCTCACTTTCCCTCTGCTTCTTGCACAATCTCTGTCACTCACACCCCTCTGACTCTACAGACGAGGGATTGAGTTACTGCCCATTTTCAGGCGACCATGTACCCCGATAGGGAGGCTCGAGGCTGGCCTGAAATTGGTCCTTGGGCCGGATTAAAATTTTATGTCCAAGCTGTGGGTGCCAATCGGGTCTCCAAAGACAACTCTGACTGTTGATGCATTCGACTCCATTCAAAGGTTCCAAATGCAGCAGGTCCAGTTGCTCAATAAAACTGCAAGCGGCTCTGATTTACATATGTAAATGGCCCATCGCTTGTTTTAGAGGCTGCCTTAAGCACTGACAAATCTGCCTTTACTAATATGGTGGTCCCATGTGTTCTTGTTACCCTTCGGATCCTTGACGTTGTTAATAATCACACTTTAAGCTTGGAAAGATGCAAACTCTTTCTGTTTAATATTTGTCATGCTGCCTTGTACTGAACAAGGGCTGATTTGAACAGGTTCTGTTGTACATCGCATGACTCTAGTGTGGTTGTGAAATGTGGGCTCCGGAACACTGACACATAACAATTAGGTCCGAGGTCTTTACAAATATTTACAGATAATACAACAATATAGGAACAGCTTAACTCAGATGCAGAACATTGGGTGTCCTTAAATTCCCTCTATTATCTGCCCTGGAATGTCTCAATGCTGATAAATTTCTACATTCTTTCTGTCGTTGTCTGTCTCTCTCACACACCCATCCCGCTGTCAATGGGCAACGTTGTATTCCTTACCTCAGGAAATTGCCAGTAAAAATTGCCCCTGTATCTTCCGCCCATGCTTTTGCCAATTTGAATCTGTGTTGTCTGTTTACTGACCCTCCTGACAGTGGAATTTCTCTCTTTTTACTCAATCAAAGCCCCTAATTATTTTAACGCCTTGACTAAAATCTCCCTTATTAATTTCTGCTTTAAGAAACCCAGTCCTGGTTTGCCCAGTCTCACTCTATTGTTGAATTCCCTCATTGTTGGTATTATTCTGGGACATGTCCAATGCACCTTCTCCAAGGACTTAATATCCTTCCTAATGTGTGATGCTCTGAATTGAGCATAATATACTCCAGCTGAGACCTGACTAGTATTTTATTTTCTGTGAATAGTTTTCAATCTCTCAGGACCTTATAATTCATCTCACATTTAACTTGTTCTATTTCATAATAATGAGACCTTTCAAATTCAAGGCAAATAATAAAGTGGAATGATTTAAGAAGTAATTGACTGGAAATTATTCACAAAGAACTGGTAATCTTTACATTAAAATTCTTCATTCATAGTTCCTCTGTGCACAGTGTTTACAAGCTGCATCTGCCCTGCCAATTTGGGCAGATTAGGCTTGTGAGACGAGGGACTGAATTCTCCAAATATGGGGCTATGTCCACACGCCAGCGTAAAAACGCTGGCGTTTCACTCTTGACTTTCCTCAAAAAAGTCAAGAGCGATTCTCCTACCTGCAGGGAGCTGGCTGGGCCCCGGGGAGCTGCTCGCAGAATTGGCTGAGGAAACAGCCCTGCACGTCCGGTTGGGAGCCCGCATCGGGGGTCCGCGCATGCGCAAGCCATGGCCTGCAGCGGCCCCCCGTGCGCCGTGTCGGACTCGGACCACGGACCGTCATCGAAAATGTAGTCCCCCCTAAGATGGTGCGTGCCCACGGATCTGAGCCACCCACTGGGCTGTCCCGGCCACCCATGAGGGCCCCCCCCAAGTGCTCGTTCCCCCGCCCCCCCACTAGGTGCTTTTGTTTGCTGTGGCGCGTTGGAACTGTCCAACTATGAAGGTACGTACGAACGGAATATGGCGCTCGACTCATCGATCAACAGTTCCAACGCGCCACAGCAAAAAACCGCACCAACCTCCTCAGAAGACAAACATGGGACAAACCGACAGAGTACCCTTCATCATCCAGTACTTCCCCGGAACGGAGAAACTACGACATCTTCACAGCCTTCAACACGTCATCAATGAGGATGAACATCTTGCCAAGGTCATCCACACACCCCCACTACTTGCCTTCAAACAACTGCGCAACCTCAAACAAACCATTGTTTGCAGCAAACTACCCAGCCTTCAGAACAGCAACCATGACACCACACAACCCTGCCATGGCAATCACTGCAAGACGTGCCAGATCATCGACATGGGTACCACCATTATACGTGAGAACACCACCAACCAGGTACGTGGTACATACTCGTGCAACTCGGCCAACGTTGTCTACCTCATACGCTGCAGGAAAGGATGTCCCGAAGCGTGGTACATTGGCGAGACCATACAGACGCTGCGACAATGGATGAACCGACATCACGCGACAATCGCCAGGCAGGAATGTTACATTCCAGTTGGAGAACACTTCAGTAGTCAAGGGCATTCAACCTCTGATCTTTGGGTAAGCGTTTTCCAAGGTGGCCTTCAGGATGCACGACAACATAGAATCGGCGAGCAGAAACTTATAGCTAAGTTCCGCACACATGAGTAGGGCCTCAACCGGGAGCTTGGATTCATGTCGCATTACATTCACCCCCCCACCATCTGGCCTGGGCATGCAAAATCCTACCAACTGTCCTGGCTTGTGACAATTCACACCTCTTTAACCTGTTATTATCCCTCTCTCCAGTTGCTCTGTCTGGACCTGTAAAGACTTAATTACCTGCAAAGACTCTCATTCAAAGTATCATCTTGCATCTTTGACTTTGTCGATATATATGTTTCTGGAACCCACCTCTTCATTCACCTGAGGAAGGAGCAGTGCTCCGAAAGCTAGTGATTCGAAACAACCCTGTTGGGCTTTAACCTGGTGTTGTAAGACTTCTTACTGCTCTTCAACACCACTTAGCCCTATCATGGACCTTGGGAAGTTTCTCCCTGTCGAGGCCATACTTTGATGTTTTCCAATGCTGGGGAACTGAGTTCGGCAACAGAACCGGTTCCTCACACATTTTGAAAGGCTCCTCAGACATTTTGAAAGGCTGCTCTGATCTCAACACCCCCCACCCCCTCTTCAGGACCAGCCATTTTCCGAATCCCCCCCCCTCCTCAAAATCTTTCTGTGGCCTCCCCAGGCCCTGGCCCTTTGCAGTGCCAATCTGGCACCTGGGCACCTTGGTACTGCCAGCCTGGAATCCTGGCAGTGCCCTGGTACACTGACAATGTCAATCGAGCACACAAGTGCCAAGTTGACATTGCCAGGGTTGTCAGATGGCATTGCCAGGGTGCCAGGCTGGCAGTACCTAGGTGTCCAGGTGCCAGGGTGAGTGACAAGATACTACCTTGCCTTGTCCCCGACCACCGAGGGCGGGGATGCTCTAATGGCCTGAAAGACCCTCTGAGGTGCTATCACACCACAGTGCTAAGAAATACATGGCTATTCAATGTGACTTGCTTTGAATAAGGGGCCTAAATTGGGAGTGTGTGGCCGAGGTCAAACATAGCTCTGTTTTTACAAAGGGGAGCTCCTCTCGCCAGAACTCTCCATTATAGCGAGAGATCAGGACACCATTTTCAAGCCCTGAAAAGAATTCCCGACCTCCACCACCAGCCCAAACCCAACATGGGAGGGTCCCGCCGCTCCCCCCAACACCCAGGGCAGCCAACTTGATTGCACATGCAAAAAATGCCAGCTTGGGAATGCCCCTGCCAGTGCCAGCTGGGCCCCTTGGCAGTGCCAGCATCACCAGGCAGCACTACCCTGCCCAAAGAGCTTGCAGCTGGGGGCCTCCAATCCCCTTCAAGACCCCCACAAGTGCCGTTCCATGTGGTGCCTAGGGACCAGTACCACACAGCATTCAGCTGAGGTTCCCAAGGCAAAAGGATTGAATCCCAAAGCCTCAGGTACCTCGGGAATCTTCACATTAGAGTAAGGCTTACTGCCTCGCTCTAATATGCAGATTTGCTGAAAGGTGATCCAGCCCATTGTGGGCGGGATTCCCCTTGGAACGTCTGGTAAGATTCCATTGAATCTCACAAGGTGTTGCAAGACAGGTAGATCCCAGGAATGGGGGTCTCATAGCTTTCAACAGCCCCGGGGAGCTGCTTTTCCAGTGCTGCGTGGTTGGAGAATCACACCCGAGGTCCTTTACCAAAAAGGGTGAAATGTAGGGAAAGCATGTCAATACAAGGCCCTCTGTCTCTCTGGGAACTCCTTGGTGATTGCTGCCTCTTCCTGTCCATGAGTACCCGAGCTCCCATGATTCTACCCCACCCCCTTCTCTTTCTCCCTACTCCCTACCGCTCTGCTGCATGGAATGACCCAGACCCACCACCAACCTCTCCCTGTTAATTGCCAATGGCACAGCTGGAAAGAAGGAAAATCCACCAGGGCCTTGCCCTGTCATGTTGAATATGGTAGGTGGGAAAGGAATAGTCAAGGAGAAATACCGCCTGTGACCTTCATGGAAAGGAAAAGTGAGAGAAATGTAAAACGGGCTGCCAACTTGCTAACAGTATTTCACACTATCACTCAAATTACCTCACTGTTTAGAGGATATCTCATATAAAATATAATATAAAGCTAAGCAAATTTGAATTCAACGCTTTCACAAGAAACAGTGGAGGCTGGGGAAATAACCTTTTCTTTATTCTTCCACAGGCATCACTGGCTGGGCCAGCATTTGTTGCCCAGCCCTAATTGCCCTTGTACTGAGTGGCTTGCTCAGCCATTTCAGAGGGCAGCTAAGCAGGCCTGGACTCAGATATAGGCCAGCCCAGGTGAGTGCCATGGATTTTTATGACAATTGATGATAATTGTCATGGTTACCATCACCAATGACTAGCTTTAGGATCCCAGATTTATTAACCAAATTCAAACTGAACCAGCTGCTGTGGTAGGATTTGAACCTTTGTCCCCAGGGCATCAGCTTGGGCCTCTGGATTACTCATCCAGTGACATTACCACTGTGCCATTCTCTCCCTTCAGAGATGTTCCATCAATAAAGCTGACTGAAAGGTGCTGATATATCCTGGTAGATTAAATACATTTTCCAGTGCCTTGAACCACAAAAGGAAGCATGTTTATCGCAAGGGAAAATAGATAAACTCGAATTATCTCTTACTGGGGGAGATGTATCTTATCGCTTTTCATTGACTCGCCAGTATTGGAACTCACACTGACCAGATCCCAGCCTACTCTACCCTTTCCATATAATCCTGAGGGAAGCATCAGTTCTGACTGCTGCTGTTGCCCCAGAGAGAGCAGAAACTGAATCAAACAACAATGCATCAATAAAACAATACGAGGAATTAATTTCAAGATGGTAAGCTGATTGTGGGAACAAAATAGCACTTCTATATAAATTGAGTTTCACTCGATGAATTAGATTTCAGTCTGTAGCTAATTCATTGTTCTATATAGAAACCATACTAATCCTTCATTAGGTTCTCGCTTACCACCAAGCCTTTGAATATTGCTGAGAGACAATGCTTTTCATCTTGCACTCATCAGGCCAAATCCAAGAATGTAACATTTCAAACGACGACAGCAATTTATACTACAGGAGGAACAAGTGCTGGTTGGTTGGCAAAGTTGACTTTGATTGGCCAAGACATTGCAATGAAGAAAGCAGCAGGGAACCATACGTTCTTCAAGCTCCTGAGTAAATTAAAGAGACAAGAGTTTTGAACATATTCCTTTAATTTGCAGAAAACATGTCCCTGGACGTCGCTTCTAGCATACGTAAATGACCCACATTAGGAGGTTGACTGATTATCTTAAATTGGTTGTTAGTGTAGCTATTTGTGCACTCAGGATTGTTGAACACGTGCTGCCCAATCACAGAAACACTTCTAACCACAGACATTTTGTTTTGAGTTTTGCAAGCATTGGCTCGTTGAGTATGGTCAGTAGGTCAGAGGCTGGGAATTCTGTAGAGGGTACTCACCTCCTTGCACCCCAAAGCCTGCCCACCACCTACATGGCACAAGTCAGGAGTGTGATAGAATGCTCTCTACATTTCTGCATGAGTGCAACTCCAACACTGAAGACTCTGGAGACCATCCAGGACAAAGCAGCTCACTTGACCACCTTAAACATCCATGCCTTCAATCACCAATGCACAGTGGCAGCAGTGTGTACCATCTATTAGATGCACTGCAGCGACTCACCAAGACTCCTTCGACAGCACCGGCCAAACCCGCGCCCTACACCACCTAGAAGGACAAGGGCAAAAGATGCATTGGGAACACCACCACCCTCAAGCTCCCCTCCAAGCCATACACCATCCTGACTTGGAAATATATCACCATTCCTTCACTGTCGCTAAGTCAAAATCCTAGAACTCCCTCGCTAACAGCACTGTGGGTGTAGCTACACCACATAGGCTTCAAGAAGGCAGCTCATCACCACTCTTCTGGCTCATCACCACTTTTTCAAGGGCAATTAGGGATGGACAATACGAATGCTGACCTAGCACTGACGTCCAGTGAAAGGATAAAAAAAAATTTGTGAGCAAAGGAACATGCTGTTTGATTCGATCGGCTGATATCTGGGACATACAGCCTGTGTACCTGACATTGCACCAACAATACAGTGCATGCCTCAAGTTTGTGGTAGGTAGATGTTTTTCTGAACTCACAGCAGTATCCTATTAGTGGAATCCCGCCCCCAATCTTTGATGATATTTAGCCTCCTGCTCCTCAGTCATATTAAAATAGCGCTGTCAGCAGCAGTCTACTCATGCACTGCTGTGTCCAGGTCCTTGTGGTCTTGGATCTCCTTCACTCTACATCTTTCTTCTGCCCCATGTTCAAAGATGCATTCATGCTACTTAATGGACTGAACCGTGTAAGTCAGTCATTTTCACACCTTCACCTCTGGTCCCTCCTATACCTCTGCTACTCCCGATCGCCTTTGCTTTACCATCACCTGTTGTAACATGCGTCGGAAGTGCTCCATTTACAGCTTTGAGCCTGTAATGATCATTTTAACAAGGCAAAAATAATTGGGCAGTCTTGTAGCACATTAGGATAGCACCTCTGTCTCTGAGTCAGAAGCTCCAGTTTGGAGTCCCATTCCCAGGAGGACCCGATGGCCAAGGAAGGTGCACGCACATGCGGTAAAAACGGATGTGTATTAACCTGCAAAATCCTTCCGATGCATTCCAATGTCAGGCGTAAAAGTGGGAGAGACTCCTGGTCAGACATGTTTGATGCAGGGTAGGAGAAAGCCTAGCTATGGGAACAGGTGTGAGTCTGCCTTGTGCCCCACTCAGCGCGGGTAAAACAAAACAACTCATCGTTAGTACTGCAAATTGGAAATGGGTATTTGCCCTTCCCAGAATCCTATGCACTGCTCACCCAGAGGTCAAACGTTAGTTGACATTTTCCTGATGTAAAGTGTACCCACCGATTGACATAAACAATCTGTAAAATGCTTCCATGGCTCATTCAATCAGTTGCATATAACAAATACATCACAATCTATGGGAAGGATCAGGGATAATCTGGTGCTAAAATCTTCCTACATTTTCTGCTCCTTCCAACAACTGATATTGTGATCAAGTCTATCTGAAACTGTTGCGGTTTTGTAGTCATTAGGGGTGATTTCTGAGTCCGGTGCTCCCAATGGAGAGGGACACTTCCGAGAGTGCATCTCGGAATTCACAGATGTGCAACACCTCTACAATTTCCTGAAGTCCTTTGCTCTTGAGTTCCACGCCATGCTCGTAAAAGTTCCTTTTGTCCAGCAAACATTCATTAGATAACGGCCAGATTTTGTCCAAGGTGAATACTGCTGAAGAAGCAAGGAAATGTGAAATAAACAGAGAAATTTCCTGAAACACTCAGCAAGCATCTGTGGAGAGAGGAACAGGATTAATGTTTTCCAGTCCAACATCCGAATTTGGTATTGTTTGAAGAATAAATGTTGGCCAGGCCACATGAGAAAACATCTTTATTCTTCCTGAAATAGTGCTATGGGATCTTTTATGTCATCTGATGGACCTACGTCTTCCAGAGAAGGTAAGTGTACAAAGTAAGTGGGTGAGGAGGTCCGATGGGTTGGGGGTGTGCGGGGGCTAGTCGGCAGAGGGTTTAGCCAAGGGAGAAGGGGCTAATCAGCTGGTCAAGGAGTGAGGGTGGGTGTTGGAGGGGTGATGGGTAGTTGGGAGCGATAGTCATCGGGTGCGGGTGCGCGGGGAGGAGGTGGAGTATTGTTATTGTCATTAGACTAGTAATCCAGAGACCCAAGGTAATGCTCCAGGGTTCAAATCCCACCATGGAAGATGGGGAAGATGGTGAAATTTCAATTCAATAAAAATCTGGAAATAAAAGTATAATGAAGACCATGAAACCATTGACGACTGTCCTAAAAATGGCAGAGCAGGCTCGATGGGCGGAATGGCCTACTATGTTCCAATGTTCTTTCCTATGTTCCCCCATATCCCTTACCATCTCGTTCACTAATGTTCTTTAGGGAAGGAAACCTGCCGTCCTTACCTGGTCTGGCCTACATATAACTCCAGAGCGATGCGGTTGACTCTTAAGTGTCCGCCTCTGAAATGGCCTAGCAAGCCATTTAGTTCAAGGGCAATTAGGGATGGATAAGAAATGCTGACCCAGCCAGTGACGCCCACACCCCAAGAACAAATAAGGAAAAAAAATTCTCTGAGTGGATGTATCCCCGGAGGTGCCAGGAAGATGCACTGGGGAAGTCCAAATGTAAGGATTCCGTGGGAATTGCCCGGGAAGTCCCACCATTCGTTGGGTAATTTCCCTCTGTTTAGAACCCTGAGTTACAGTCGGAGATTGCAGATGGTTCTGACTCACTTAGCAAAATAGTTACCCAGGACAAATGAGAAGGATCCAACTCCTGGGTAATGATACTATTGACCCTCTATCTAATGGGCTCCATAACCACCCAACGTATGTTCCTTTCGTGGGTGTAAAAGGCATTGAAATGTCCGATCAGCCATGCTCACATTAACTGGCAGTGCAAGCTCAATGGGCTGAATGGCCTACTCCTGTTACTATGTTCCTTCCTATGTTCCCCCCATATCCTTAACCATCTGACTTTCCCACCCCTAAACTATCCCCCAACATTCTCTGACCACTCAGCTACACCCACACCTATAACTATCCCTCATAACTACCCATCATCCCTCCCACACCCATCCACATCCCTTGCCCACCTGATTAGCCCTCTTGGCTGAACCCCCTGCTGACTACCCCCCCCCCCCCCCCACACCCCCAACCCATCGTACCTCCTCACCCACTTGCCTTACACACTTACCTTCTCTGCTAGCTTGTCAAAGTACCTTTGGAACATTTAAACTTACCGGAATACAGAAGCTCATGCAGTAAATGGTGGCATCCTTGACACTCTTACATTATGAGGGATAGAACTCCCAGAGCAGGTGCTCTCCACATCTCTCCGACTAAGGGGCTGATCAATTGGGACTGAGAGGAGGAGAAATTACTTCATTCAAAGTGTTGTGAACCTTTGGAATTCTCTACACCAGTGCATTGCAAATGTTCCATCGTTGAATATATTTCAGGCTGGGTGGGTAGATATTTGGTCTCTCGGGGAATGGGCAGGAAAGCGGAGTTAAAACCCGAGACCCACCATGGTTGCATTAAATGGTGTGTTGGCTCAATGGGCTATTTAATCTCTTCCAGTTCCTATTTCATGTGTCCGCCTGACAGTTGGAAACTTGGTCTAACCTCTTCCCCAAATGACTCTCTCAGTACTGCAGCTACACGCCAGACTGGGCTGTTTGGTTGTGAGAATACCGAGGTTATGATTGGTCCGGTCTCCCCCTGAGAGACTGGCCAAGGAGAGAAATGGAATTGGCAACTAGCAACTGGAAATCTAGTGTGGGTACCAAAATGCGTTTGGTCTTCCCAATATTTAACTAGAGGAGATTGCATAAGGTGGAAAACCCTCAAGGGGCTGAGAGAACAATGTCTCCAAAAGCTCCAGCCAACCTTGCCTGAAAACAGCTGGGATCCCTTTAAATATCACTGGGAGTAGCTACTTCCTGACTTGGGTGGTTGGCAGGAACAGGGACTGGCGGCAGGCGTACAGGTAGAGAGTAATGTGGTACCTGCTTGACTCCGGTTTCAGACAGAGAAACACACAACAAATCAATGGTAGGTTTGTCCGATTAGAATCTACTTAACTCACGTTCTTCCTACAGGTGTACAAACAGAAACCAAAGCAAGACCCTCCCTTCCCCCCCCCCCCCAATCCCCCAGTGTACTGCCCCCATCATTATCTAATTCTCATTCAGCGTCAGGCCAAAGACGTGCAGGTTAGGTAGATTGGCCATGCTAAATTGCCCCTTAGTGTGGAAAGATGTGCAGGTTAGGTGGATTGGCCATGCTAAATTTCCCCTTAATGTCTAAGAATGTGCGGGTTATGTGTGGTTACAAGAAAAGGGTGGGAGAGTGGGTCTAGGTAGGGTGCTCTTTTGGAGTGTCGGTGCAGACTCGTTGGGCCAAATGGTCTCCTTCTACACTGTAGGGACTCTACGGATTCTATGGATACCAGTGTAATAGAAACACCCCCAGTGTTAGGTGTTGCAAAAAAGGAAAGGCCCATTCTATGATTCACAGCAAGTTTATTCCTCCGCACGTTTTGTCTCAAGTTTTGTGCCCACTGAAGACAAACCATGCATTCATTTAGCACCTTCATGATATCAACATGTTCTAAAGAACTTCTCAGCCAAATTCTCGATCTTTGGAACTGTGGTCACTGTTGAAATGTAGGAAACATAGTTTTCCAGGTGAATAAGGAACCCAAGGGTTGCAGGCGATCAGACAGAGGATGTGGAATAATACCAACGAGAAGTAAAAGTAAAATACCGTGGGTGCTGGAAATCTGAAATAAAAACAGAAAATGCTGGAAAAACTCAGCAGGTCTGGCAGCGTCTGTGGGGAAAGAAACAGAGTTCATGTTTTGAGTCTGCATGGCTCTTCTTCAGGACTAAGGGGAGGGAGAAAGGATTTTATATACCGTTTCAGAGATGGGGTGGAGTAGGTGGAGCAAAATAGAAGGGCAGGGATAGGTGGGAGTTCAGGAAAAATTTGACAAAGATGTTTTGGGCCCAAGACACACGGACTGTTAATGGTAGTTTTGATGACTAAAGAAGGTGTTGATTGAGGCATGGAGATAAGAACGCAAAATGTGTTAATAGCAGAACAAAGGTCAGCGTTCTGTGAAAGCAAAACTTAAGAACAAGTGACCGATGGCACTGTGGGGGAGGGGATATCTTGGCACCACAAGAAAACATTTAAAAAAGGGAGGTCAAGATGAGGATAGAGTTTATAGCCTGAAGATGTTGAAGTCCATGTTGAGTCTAGAAGGCTATGAAATGAAGATAAATAAGCATCCCTTCTCCATGTTGAGAAGCATCTCACTCTGTTCACTCTCAATCTATTTCACCTTCTCTCTTTCCATATTGAGTGGCCTCCCTAAGTCTCTCACCTAATTTTCTCTTTCTCTCTTTCCATGTTGCGTGGCGGCTCTCTCTCATTACCCATTATTGCGACCTCTCTCCCTGCACATGTTTTGCAGCCTCTCCCTCTCACACTCCTTGTTGTATGGCCACTTTCTCTCTCTCTTTCTCGCACTTTCTCTCTATGTAATAATAATAATCGCTTATTGTCACAAGTAGGCTTCAATGAAGTTACTGTGAAAAGCCCCTAGTCGCCACATTCTGGCGCCAGTTCGGGAAGGCTGGTACGGGAATTGAACCCGCGCTGCTGGCCTTATTCTGCATTTTAGCCCACTGTGCTAAACCATCCCCTTAGCCACCTCTCCCACTCTTCCACTCACCATGTTTTGCAGACTTTCTCTTTCTCTCTCTCTCGCTATGTTGAGTTCCTCTCTCTCGCTATCCATCTTTTTCAGCCTATCTCTATCCCTCACACCATCTTTCGCTGCCTCTCTTCTCTATCTCTCTCACCATATAGTACAAAGTCTCTTTCTCTCACTTTCTCTCAGCCTCTTTACTGGCCTGAATCCCCTGTGTTGTGCTAGATCCATATAAAATCCATCAATTTTTGTGCCTGTGCTTCTTCTAAAATTTGTTTGAAGAAATGCTCAGAATTCCACATGGGAATATTGTAAATAAAGTTTATTTCATTGTATCATAGCATTTTGTGGGTGAGGGTGTATATCATTCAATGTTTAAATTATAGATTTTTTAACGGGAGAATCAAAGGATTGCCTTTTATGCCAGGTTAATTAATAATTGCACAAAATATTCATTAATCATTACAATTCAAACAAAAGTTCAGTCACTGATTAAAAATCAGCAGTCCACTGTCAATCAGGACAAGCTGAAATATTGCCGCGATTCTTTTTTATGATTCATTCATGGATTGTGGGCATCGCTGGCTGGGCCAGCATTTATTGTCCATCCCCAATTTTCCTTGAATTGAGTGGCTTTCCTGAGGCATAATTGGCACCTGGATCAACTGCCTTGCCTTTTAGCCCCAGCATGTTCAGGACACGGTGTCAGCAGAATCCGAACAATAGATTGGAGTAGGGATGACAAGGAGGGAGGGAAGCCGTAAACAAGGTAACTAGTGCTCAACACTGACGAATTTGACAACACACCAATCCCCTCGCCAGCATTTCCACTCCCCCACCCCCCCTTCCCCACACCAAAGCAGTAACCGGTTACCAAAAACTTGTGTCAAAATCTGCGGTTTACTGTTAAACAGGACAAACTGAAATATTGCCGAGATTTTTTTTATTATTCATTCATGGGATGTGGGCATCGCTGGCTTATCACTTCAGTAAGAGCACCCCTCCCCCTCCTAGCTCACACTAGGAATGATGGGAAGCTCTACTCGTTCTGTGAGAGTTGCTGGTCTCTGCCTACGAAGCTATGTTGTGCATGTTGCTTAATGGCCTCGTTCATTTCCATGGATTTTTCTGCTGGAGAGGACCAGATAGGTTATTGTACAACATGGACTCTTTTAGAAAACATAGTCTGGCACAATTAGCTGTGGCTCTCTTGGTAGCACTTTTCGACTCTTGAGTCAGAAGGCATTTTGGTTCAAACCCCAAGACTTTGGGCATGAGAATCCAGGCCGGCACTCCAGTGGCCTTCTGAGGGTGTGCCGCATTGTCAGAGGTGCTGTCTTTCAGGGGAGACATTAAACCAGGGCCTCATCTGCTCTCTCAGGTGGAAATAAAAATCTCACAACACTATTTTGAGGAACAGGGGAGTTTCCCTCATGTCTGGCCAATACTTAATCTCTCAAACAACATTTGGCCATTATCACATTCCTTATCATGGGAATTTGCTGAATGCAAATTGGCCAGCACATTTCCAGCATTGGCTACGAAGTTCTTTGAGATATCTGGTGAACGGGAAAGGCACTATATAAACTTACATCTTAATTTTTTGACAGCATCAGGCGTGGGGCGAAAATGCCTAGGATGATATTTACTCTGACTGGATTTCAGGGATTAAAATAGTGGAAAGAAGTCCATTTAATAGGACCTTTCAGGATGTCTCAATGCACTTTACAGCCAATAAAGTACTTTAAACATTATGGTAATATGCAGCAGCCAACATACGCACAGCAAATTCCCACAAACAGCAGTGAGACGACGATCAGATAATCAGGACTAGGAGTGCATTACAGTGGAGGAATTATCCAGCTGATTCTACACAATGCTGATTAGCACAGGATCATAAGAGTAGGCCAGTCAGCCCTTCCTGCCTGCTCCGCCATTCCATACGATCATGGCTGATCTGATTATCGTTTCAACTCCACTTTGCCTTTCTGCCTCCCAATAAAATCATATAATTTATGGTGCTAACCACTATGCTACCTTGCTGCCCAATAACTCTTGATCCCCTTGCCTATCGGAAATCTGTCTAACTCTGCCTTGAGTAATTTCAATGAGCCGGCCTCCACTGCTCTCTGGGGAAGAGAAGCCCACAGACTAAGGAACCTCACGGAAAATATTTCCTCTCTGACGTCTTAAACGGTAGACCCATTATTCTTAAACTTTGTCCCCTAGAGAGCGACTGCACTAATGCTAGTGACAACAAAAGTGACACCACGTTGGTTCAATATGAGGCCCATTACGTGGGGGTTAATTAGTCAATCTACGGTGAGATAATTCCTTAGCCAGTATAGCTATCACTCCAGAATTGTGCAGAAGCCATCCAATTTATAAAAAATTGGCATTGAACAGGTTACAAGTCTCTGATTTCATCACACAGACAGTAACTATGATTCAAACTGAAAAATGAAGTAGGTGTGTTGCAAATTTTCTCTGTGGTTGCTATGAGAAACTGATGGACCTGGTGGTCAGCAGGGGAGAGGATAAAAATCTAACTGACTTTGTTTGCGTAGTTTTATTGAACACAGGATAAAATTTGAGTCAATGTTATTGATTCTCTGCATGGCAGTTAGGGTTGATCCACAATGTCAAGCTCATGCTCCAGGGCGATTCCCCTGCCCAGCTCACCAGAGGAGGAGGATTCAGCTGCATTAGAAACAGCCTGTGTCCCTTAAACCGCAATATGTAAATACCTCTGATCCTGGTATTCGACCCACAGTTTGTGGGTTTAAATCCAGCCCACCAACCTTTGAGCGCAGAAAGACATACGAAGCACACATCCTGTTGGAGAATTTTTGTATTCATTTTGGTTACTGACAAAACTCTGATGTTGGGTGGCATGGTGACACAGTGGTTAGCACTACTACAATTCCGGCCTCGGGTGACTATGTGGAGTTTGCACATTCTCCCCATGTCTCGTAGTTTTCCTCCAGGTGCTCCGGTTTCCTCCCACAGGCAAAAGACATAGAGGTTAGGCTGATTTGCCATGCTAAATTGCCACTTCGTGTCCAAAGGTTAGGTGGGGTCACAGGGTTGCAAGGGAGTGGGCCTAGGAGGAGTGCTCTTTCAGAGGGTGGGTACATACTCGGTTGGCTGAATGGCCTCCTTCTGCACTGTAGGGGTTCTATGAAAATCGGACTAAATGGCTCTGCCAGTTATTGTGGGACCTATTTAAAGACTTGCTAGTACAGATTGGAACTCCTCCACCTCAAGAATCTAAAATGACAAGAGTGACTACATTTCAGAAGCTGCATTCTGGGATATCCTTATATCTCGAAAGCAGCAATAGAGATGCAAATATTTCCTTTAAACAGGATGTTGATTAATGATTTGTCTGTACAAGGTTACAGCCCAACCTGATACTGCTTTCTCATTTTGTATGTGCATTTCGCAGATATTCAGGTTTACCAGAAAAAGAACTTGAATTAAAGAAACTTTAAGCCATTTTTTCATCTTGGTCTGCTTGTTTCTCCACCCCTCTCCCCAGCCCGAGCTTTAGCCAGTCTGGCCATTCATTGAGCGTAGACCAAAATAGGACATTCCAAATGGATTTGAGCACTGTCCGATGGATTTGAGCACTGTCCGATTGATTTAACTACCTAGCCTCATACAAAGGAAGCCCTGCATTTTCTAGAAGTGCCATTTTTGGTGGCAATTGATCATGGCTGGGGAATGTGAAGATGCACCATTGTTCTTGCATGGAACAATTGCAGTCTAATGCAGCACAAATCAGTGGCAGATGGGTGAAATTCAAGACAAATATACATTCTGTGAGAAGCCAGCCATGGAAACAGTGCACAGCTCGCACAATCCTCATTGTATTGATTCCATTGAACCCTGAAAGTGCAGAAGGAGGCCATTCGGCCCATTGGGTCTGCACCAACCCTTTGAAAGAGCACCCTATCTAGGCCCACTGCCCCGCCCTATCCCCGCAGTCCCATCTAACTTGCACATCTTTGGGCTGTGGGAGGAAACCAGAGCACTCGGAGGAAACCCATGCAGACACAGGCAGAATGTGCAGACTCCACACAGTCACCCAAGGCTGGAATTGAACCCAGATCCCATGCACATTGAGGCAGCAGTGCTAAACACTGTGTCGCCATGCCATAATAATAATAATAATAATATTGTTTCCCATGTCCCAGACCAGCAGTAATTTGTGAATAATAAGTATGTGGGGTAGTGGTGCTGATCACGGTCAAAGGAATAGTGTATCTCAAACCTATTGCTCGAAAGCATTTAATTTATGGCTGTAAAGATTACAAATTGCAGGGTTGAAAGTCAGAGGTCTGGCAATAGTTCGGACTAGTCTGGTAATGAGCAGTAATGACGTTCAGTGTCAGGAAGTGAAAAAGGTTCAACTCTCAGCCCAGGCTTCTGGTGAAAGATCCAAACCATGTCTTCCACTTTCCGATGCGGCCTAACCTATTGAGAGGATTTCTGGTGTTTTCTGCTCTTATTCCACTCATAGCCAACCAGTGGTGGGGTTATCAGAGTGTGGGAAAGAGACGTTCACACTTTATGAGTCTAGGTTAGCTTTGAATTCAAAAGTTTGAGGATCAGACTGGACTAAATCCTCAGCTACAGTAGCTGGGACAACAAAAGAAACCATCAAATAGCTGAAAGATAGACACGTTCGCACTTTTATGGGTAGAGTGGTTCCTAACCCTAACACTCTACCTAAGCCACTCCATGCAGGGGTGGGCTGAATTAACTCCTTCGATGGGCCGTATGGCCTCCTTCTGCACTCTAGGGGTTCTATGGAAGCAATACTATGAGGCGGCACAGTAGCACAGTGGTTAGCACAGCTGCTTCACAGCATCAGGGACCCAGGTTCAATTCTGACCTTGGGTGACTGTGTGGAATTTGTACTTTCTACCCATGTCGTGGGTTTCCTCCGGGTGCTCCAGTTTCCTCACACAGTCCAAAGATGTGCAGGTTAGGTGGATTGGCCATGCTAAAACTGCCTCTTAGTGTCCAAACTGATTATGGGGATAAGGTGGGGGCATGGGGTTAGGTAGGGTGCTCTTTCGGAGGTTCGGTGCTGGCTCAATGGGCCAAATGGCCTCCTTCTGCTCTGTAAGGATTCTATGTGAGGAGTCTAATGCCCTCATTAGAAGCTGGAAATGCACTTTCCCCAACCAGTGGATAACCCAAAGCGCTTTACACCCAATGGAGAACACTGTTCTCATGGAATCTCATGGAATCTCTACAGTACAGAAGAAGGCGATTCAGCCCATCGAGTCTGCACTGACCCTCCAAAAGAGCACCCAATCGCCCACCCTATCTCTGCAACCCCATTTAACCTTTGGACACTAAGAGGCAATTTAGCATGGCCTATACAGGAAAGGTGGGAATCAATTTATCCACAGCAAGGTCACACAAATAGCAAGATTGTCAGATTTGAGTGATTTAGTTGAGGGATTAATGTTGGCCAGTACAGCAGTGGGAAGCGCCCCACTCAACTATTTCAAATCAAAGCTTTACATCCACCAGGAGGGCTGGCAGAGCACTGTTTAGTATCTGATTGAAAAGACAGCACCGCATTTCCTCAGTAAAGCACCCATAGTACCAGCATAGCCTGTACTCAGGCCTCTGGTGCAGGAGACGAACCTGTCGCCTTCTGAATCAAGGCCGAGTGTGCTACCCACTGAGCCGTGGCTGGCCCTCAGTTGAACACAACGGAACTTCAGAACATCGCCCAACATGATTCCTTTGAAGACCTTTGGATTAATTATTGCTGAAGAAACTCATAGGAAACTTATTCCAAACAAATTAAAGGTGGTTCAACAAGGGAAAAAGGGGGTAAACTTTATAACCCAGCGCAAAGTGTGCAGAGTTCTGCAGGGCTGAAGCACAGATCATGGGGTGATTAGAAGAACATGATCGTAGACCGGACACCCTGACCAAATTCCAGCTGTACACGTGGCCGGCTCCACATTTTGCACAATGCGCGGTAAAATCCGCTCAGTTAATATTTAAACCTGTCCAGGCCCCTTCGTAGACGCTGAACAGCCTGTGAAGTCTCAACAGAAGACTGAGTCACATCACACTACAGCGGTTTCGCCGCAGGGCTCCCTGAAAACGTATGGCGGCGTGAACATGCCTGCAGCGCACGCACCCGATGGTCTTTAGAAGTTCATTGAACAGCATGAGGATATGCCAGTTGTACTTGGCCGAACACTCGATGTAGCCGCACTTCCACGTCTTTTTCACAAGGTTGGAAACGTTCCGCCTGGGAATGACACGGCCTCTCTGCAAGTCTCGTTTGTTGCCGACGATGATGATAGGGATTTCGTTGGTTCCAATCATTCTGGGCGGAGAGAATAGAGAGAAGTTAGAGAAACAAATGGAGAGCACTCAATACACAGAATTTACAGCCTAGAAACATTCAAACCCTCTACCACCGACGCACAGTAACAGCCGTGTGTACCATCTACAAGATGCACTGCAGCATCTCACCAAGGTTCCTTAGGCAGCACCTTCAATCTTCTAGAAGGACAAGGGTAGCAGACATACGGTAAAACCATCACCTGGAGGCTCCCCTCCAAGTCACTCAGCATCCTGACTTGGAAATATATTGCCGTACCTTCACCGTCGCTGGGTCAAAATCCTGGCATTCTCTCCCTAACAGCATTATGGGTGTACCTACACCACATGGACTCTAGTAGGCTGCTTATCACTTTCAAGAGCACTTGGGATGACAATACATGATGGCCGAGCCAGTGACACCCACATCCAGTAAATTAATCAATAAAAAGAAACACACTATTCAGCCCAATCACTCTATCCCAGCATTTATGCTCCACATAAACCTCCTCTCACCCTGGATCACTGAAGCTTTTTATTCTTTTCTCCCTCATCCATATTTCTTGCTTCCTCTTAAGTGCATCTGTACTAATCAGCTCAGTTATTCCTTGCAGTAATGAATTCTAGATTCTCAACGTTCTCTGAATAGATATTTTTAAATAGTCATTTCGTTGGTACAGCATTGCCTGGTTTTAATTTGAACAATAGCTTTGCAGCTAACTGTTCCCTGCTGCATTCGCCATGGCAACACCTCTGTCAATCAGAGTCTATTCTGCAACCAGTCAGCATTCTTTTCTCATGCAGGTATAAATTGCTGTTCCCTTTACTGTTGGTTATGTTGCAAACTGTCCTGATGAGGGCAAGACGGTCACTTCAGGTCACTTCTTAGACTTTGCGAAAAGTTAAAGCCTTTCAATTCTGATTTCACTCTTAGAAATCGTTTTTGCACCTTCTCCAGTACTATCTTTATCATTTTTAATATAGGAGACCAGAATTTTGTCCAGTACTTAAGATTCTATTTAATATAACTTCTCAGCTTCTGAAATTCCACTCATCTGGAAATTAACTTGGTTTGCATTTTAATGGTTCTGCTGACCCACGTCGCTACTTTTATTGATTTGAGTATCTCTAATTCTTTGTCCTTCGGTCCCACTGTTGGCAAACGCAATGCTCAAGGTTGAACCTAACCATACGGGATGTAGTTTAAATTTATCTGCCTCAGCTCCATAAACTTTCTACCTTGATGTTACAACGGTCTACTGATCTCAGTCTTGATAACTCCGATTGCCACAGCATGTTTCGAGGTGGGGAGGGTGTTCCAGATTGCGGTGAAAAGGTCGTCCCGGAATGGCCTGCCCGGAAGTTCCGGATTCTGTCCCCGCATTCACAAATGTCCACACAGAGGTAAGAGCTCCTCTGTATCTACTCCATCAGATCCATTTCATGTTTTCAACACCTCAATCTGATCACCTCCCTCCCCCTCTCCACCCGCCCTCCATCAATCTCCAGCACATGTGAAAATAAAAGCCTAGTTTATACATCACTTAACCTCAGTATTATTCTGGTGAGTCAGCATTATACCAATGCCAGGATCATGTCTGCACTCGGGGATGTCCTGGCACAAAATCATGAGCAGGAATCTCAACCAGAGGGATGGTGCCCAGAAGGGAGTGTCCATGCGCTGAATGAGCTGACCAAGGCTCTGGGAAGCTGACACATTAACTTCCTCCCCTTTGTAATCCAGCTCCCTCTGAGATATAAAGGCCAACATAAAATTAGGATTATGAATGCTTTTTACACCCAACTACTAGCTTTAAAAAAAAGTCCAGTAGCATGTATATGAATATATAATAATGTATGTAATGAAACACGGCAAGGCTGTGACGTAATGGTATTGTCACTGGTCTAGTAATTCAGACACCCAAGATAATGCTCTGGGGTCTTGGGTTTGAATCCCACCATGGCAGATAGTGAAATTTCAATTCAATACAAAATCTGGGGCGGGATTCTCCGGGAATCGGCGTGGCGGGCAGAAACGGAGCAATGGAGTGGCGGGAACCACTCCGGCGTCGGGGCGCTCCAAAGGTGCAGAATCCTCCGCACCTTCAGGGGCTAGGCCGGCGCTGGAGTGGTTGGCGCCCCGCCGGCCAGCGTGGAAGGCCTTTGGCGCCGCGCCAGCCGGGGCCGAAGGGACTCCGCCGGCCGACGCGGGTCCGTGCATGCGCAGGAGCGTCAGCGGCTGCTGACATCATCCCCGTGCATTCTCGGGGGCGGGGGGTGGGTTCACCTTCGCGCCAGCCATCGCGGAGGCTTACACGGCCGGCGCGTAGGAATAGAACGCGCCCACGGCACAGGCCTGCCTGTGGATCGGTGGGCCCCGATCGCAGGCCAGGACACCGTGGGGACACCCCCTGGGGCTAAATCGGCCCGCACCCCCCCCCCCCCCCGAGGACCCCGGAGCCCGCCTGCGCCACCAGGTCCCGCCGGTAAGGGACCAACTCCAATTTACGCTAGTGGTACCTGCATAGAATGGGTAGGATTTCAGCCAATCGCAGGCTGGAGAATCGCTGGGGGGGAGCCTGCCGACCGGCGCGCCACGATTCCCGTCCCCGCCAAATCTCCAGCGCCGGAGAATTCGGCAGCCGGCGGGTGCAGAATTCACGCCGCCCCCCAGCGATTTTCCGACCCGGCCGGGGGGGGGGGGGGGGTCAGAGAATCCCGCCCCTGGAATTAAAAGTCTAATGATGACCATGGCACTATTATCCGTCTGCTTCACTAATGTCCTTCAGGGAAGGAATTCCGTCGTCCTTACCTGGTCTGGCCTACATGTGACTCCAGACCCACACAGCAATGCACTTGACTCTTCATTACCCCCCATTGAAATGGCCGAACAAGCCACTCAGTTCAAGGGCATTTAGGGATAAGCAATAAATGCTGGCCCAGCCAGTAACACCCACGTCCCAAGAATGAATAAAACATTTTTTTAAATTGCTGGAATCTGAAACAAAAACAAACAATCCTGGGCAATCTCAGCAGTTCTGACACCATCTGTGGACAGAGAAGGGAGCTAACATTTTGAGTCTGGATGACTCTTCATCCAAAATAATGGACACCTGGGAATGGGTTGCATGCTGAAATCAAATCAAGAGATTCGGAGATGGCAGGTATACAGAATAATAAATATCTTGGAGTGAGTTTCAGGCTGTAGTTGCCCAGCTCCATCTGTCAATGGTTCTGTGACAGGACTTTCATGGTAAGTGTGGCAAATATTCTGTTACAATCCCAGATCTTCCCATCTCCAGATGATTGTACCCTGGAGGATACATTCCTACATCCTCGAAAGTCCCAGTCCTAGGGCTCTGTGGGAATTGTAGTAGACGTTTAAACTTCCAGGGGCAATTATCCTGCATCTGGAACCCCACGAAGATGTCTCCAACTGAGTTAGAGTCAGAAACTTCAGACTGTTCTGACTCACTTTATTGGATAGTTCGTCAGAAAAGTTATTCAAATGTTCCAGTGTTTCACTATAGAACATAGAACATAGAACAGTACAGCACAGAACAGGCCCTTCGGCCCTCGATGTTGTGCCGAGCAATGATCACCCTACTCAAACCCTATGTTAGTGAATTGAGATTTATCAGAATATAGAAGCTATTTCTATAAAAAAGGGAGCATGGCTTGGCTTTTTCCCAGTGATCCTGCACTGTTGAGGAAGGAGTCCCAGAACAGATACTCTCCGCATTTCAGATGAAGCCCAGGCTAGAGGTTTGGTGCTCCATCTTGGGGTTAAAGAAATAGCAGCAGAGTCGCAATCAGATGGTGTCGCTCCTCGGAAGATTTGTCCATTTAAAGTACTCAATCTATTTTTCCTTTCAAACTGCTCAAGGTACTTCTTGGAAATTTTTTCTTGTTGCCATCTTCTCACTCAGTAACTTAAATTTCAAGTGTCGAAAACAAATATTGAAAAATAGCTTTGTTCACATAGTAACATCTTAACATTTATTCACTGATACCTTTTGCGCCCACAAATTGCGAATTCCACATTGGCGAATGTGCAGTGTAATGGGACATTGGCTGTTGAAAAACGCCAACACTGACCCCAACAATCATCTCAGGATCTCTAATAGTTGTCAAATGAACCAATGGCTGAAAGTAACAAGTGTTCTGTATACATAAAGAAAAGGCATCGTCCACCTTTTGAAGGAATGGCGAGCATGTTTCAGTGGCGGAACAGTTGACATTCATCCACCAACTTAATGGCAGGCTGAGTTGGAATGGAGGTACCAGCATCCCACACATTCCAGAGGCAATGGGGGAAGTGGACGAGAGAGCCCTGTACATATAGTTTGTGCAGCCTCATGGCGGCTGAGGCAGAAGTGCAGAACGTCAGGAAAATAGGGAATGACCATCCCGGAAATACCCCACACACATTTACGAGCAGGGGGCATTTCCCAGTGGCGGTGGGAAGTAGGACAGGTTGCACGTGGAAAGCAACAATTGAGATGACCACAACCCCAATTGGATCCAGGCGACTAAGGCCACCATCTCTATGGAGCAGCCTGCCTGCAGCAGGATAATCGGAGTCAGTGGCTTTGTGCTTCAAAGAGGGGACCAGGGCCAATTTCAGGGAACATAGAATCCCTACAGTGCAGAAGGAGGCCATTCAGCCCATCGAGTCTGCATCAACCCTCTGAAAGAGCACCCTGCCTAGGCCCACTCTCCTCCCTATCCCTGTAACCCCACCTAATCTCGACACTGAAGAGCAATTTAGCATGGTCAATCTGCACATCTTTGGACTGTGGGAAGAAACCGGAGCACCCGGAGGAAACTCACGCACACACGGAGAAACTCCACACAGACAGTCACCCGAGGCCGGAATTGAACCCACGTCCCAGGCGCTGTGAGGCAGCAGTGCTCACCGCCGTGCCGCCATTTCGCTGGAATGCGCATTGCCGGAAACTGTGGGCTTGGGACTTCCATTTGGACCCAATGGTCTGTGCTCCAAAGTCTTTGTTAAAATCCAGTCCTCAAAACCGACAAAGCTCTTACACAAGTAGAACAGGAGGAGTTGATTTGCAGGGGTTGCGGGGCATTGCTGTCTTTTTCTTCGCACAAGCAGCCGGAAGCAGAAAGAAACGAAGAATGATGCACAGCGACATGAGCAAAAAGCAGAGAGGAACTATCCTCTGATTCAATGGGTAGAATGCCATTGGAGGCTGACTAATTTAAAGAACGGTTATTCGTGACGGAATATAGACTAGAATCGAATCTAAAGAGTCAGGTAATCTAAATATAGAATGAGCGATCCCTTAAAAAAGTGATCGATCCCTTAAAAAAAAAAGATTTTAAAAACTAGAATCGAAAAACTGGAATCTAATTGAACTACTCACATTATTTGCTTTCCAAGGTAATTCTCTGTGCGCCACACAGCAAGAAATCACCGCTGGCCAAATAATCACTCATCTGTTAAGTTTTAATCAAATACTCAATTAACAAAATGAGAATCAAGAAGTAGCAATGAAGGAACAAAAAAAAAACTCCTATGAGGAAAATGGTAGCATCTGAAAGCCAATAACCAAATCTCTCAGACTTTTCATACCTTGTATTCACTACCGCAAAATTAGCCAACCAATAAATTTATTAACACTGTTTCCATCCGCTATTAAGTTCAGGTGATTGCACACAGCTGGAATTCTTCTAATAAAAACATAGTTTAAGAAGGCTATAACAGCAAAATACTGCACGTGCTGGAAGTCTGAAAGAAAAACAGAAACTGCTGGAAAACTCAGCACGCATGGCAATGTCTGTGTGCAGGTGGTGTGAGAGAGTTAATATCGAGTCCAATTTGACCTGAGAATCATATTGGGCATGAAACATTAACTTTTGTTCCTCTCTCCACACATGGGGTGGCATTCTCCGACCCCCCCGCCGGGTCAGAGAATCGCGGGGGCCGATGTCAATCCCGCCCCCGCCGTGTCCCAAATTTACCGGCACCGGAGATTCGGCAGGGGTGGGAATCGCTCCGCGCCGGTCGGCGCCCCCCCCCGGCAATTCTCCAGCCCGCGATGGGCCGAAGTCCCGCCGCTGTCATGCTTCTCCCGCCAGCGTGGATTAAACCACCTACCTTACCGGCGGGAGCAGGCGGCGCGGGTGGGCTCCGGGGTCCTGGGGGGGGGGGCGCGGGGCGATCTGGCCCTGGGGGGTGCCCCTACGGTGGCCTGGCCCGCGATCGGGGCCCACCGATTGGCGGGCGGGCCTGGGCCGTGGGGGCACTCTTTTCGTTCCGCCTTCGCCATGGTCTTCACCATGGCGGAGGCGGAAGTGACCCCCTCCCCTGCGCTTGCGCAGGGATGACATCAGCAGCCGCTGACGCTCCGGTGCATGCGCGGACATCCGCCGGCCGGCGAAGTCCCTTTGACCCCGGCTGGCGTGGCACCAAAGGTCTTCCACGCCAGCCGGCGGAGCGCCAACCACTCCGGCGCGAGCCTAGCCCCTCAATGTTAGGGCTCGGCCCCTAAAGGTGCGGAGACGTCCGCACCTTTGGGGCGGCTTGACGCCGGAGTGATTCACGCCACTCCAACACACCGGGACCCCTCGCCCCACCGGGTAGGGGAGGATCCCGGCCATGGTGTCAGACCTGCTGAGTTTTTCCAGCACTTTCTGTTTTTGTTTTGCATTTAAAAGACGTCCTAAAAGTATTAAATGTACCTGTAACATTTGGTTGATTACATTTTGAACACTGCCTCAAGTGGATATTGCTCCATTAAGGGCTGGTTTAGCTCACTGAGCTAAATCGCTGGCTTATAAAGCAGACCAAGCAGGCCAGCAGCACGGTTCGATTCCCGTACCAGCCTCCCCGGACAGGCGGCGGAATATGGCGACTAGGGGCTTTTCACAGTAACTTTATTGAAGCCTGCTCGTGACAATAAGCGATTTTCATTTTCATTTCATTTCCAACTAAACTGGATCTTCAGTCTGAAACCTTGAGTTTATATCTGGATCTGGATGATGTTTTTCTCTAGCTCCTGGAGAGTCACTGGGCAAGGGTCAGAGGTGTATTGTGGAAGTTAAAGCCCTTACCCCCTGAGCTACAGTTTCCAGATTGGGTTGTGATGAATGGAAATATAACATAAAGTCACCATAGTCCCAGATGACCAGAAGCTGCTTTCCCCTTTGAGGGCGAGAGCTGACTGATGGTGATTTAACTTGAGGATTCCCACCTCAGGTGAGGGACAAGAATAACCTCAGCCGGTATGGGATTGAACCCACACTGTTGGACTCGCTCTGCATCAGGAACCAGCCATCCAGCCACTGAGCTGCACCTCATTATGCCTAAGGAGCTTCTGTACCAATTTCAAAAAGAGCTATAAGAATACCATTTACATTTGATAAGCCAGCCGTGCTAGTGGAGTCTGTGGGTCTGTTGAGACAATAGCTTCCCAAGCAACAGACCTTCAACACAAATGGTGCCCCTTTTGACCCATAAAGAAGAGGACATTATTAGCCCTGCAAACAAAGCCAAATTCCAGATACTAGGTAAACATCCTTTGTTAAAGTCACTGTGGAGAAGGAAGGTCACATGACCCCAAACTCTAGCTTTGAGCAGTTTAATGTTACCTTTTGAGCTGTGCAGCCACTCTGCTGTTTAACATACAATTGGCAGGCCAAACAAAAGCAAGCTCAGTTCAGGTTGGACCATCGGCCTTTGCAACCTGATTCTACTGGAAGGTTTTGCATCCTCTTCCACAGAACTGACACCATCTTTGCATACCTACGTCATCGTGTAACATCAACGCTATCTGAAAAAGTGAATCTTGTGGTGATCGTAGATCTGAGTAGATGCAATACAACTGAGCAAGCACTAGAGGGAGCACGGGAGAGCTATATATATACACAGGGACAGGAAGTGATGACACTTCACGGAAGGCAGAACTGAAAGCAGGACACAGACACACAGGCAGGCAGCATTTGAGGTAGCCGTAAGTTAAGCTCTGAAGAGAGAACAAATTCACAATAAAGCATCTTCTCCAACTTTGAGACTACAAGCTTTATTAAGACACGAGGAACAACACAAATCTGACAACACTCTTCCCAGCCAGCTGACCATCAAATGCTTATGTGAAAGACTTCCTTGTTGGACTCTGGAACTCATGTCAACTGATATTCATTTTCACTGTGGTTCTTGAATTATAAAACCACCTTTTCTCTATCCTCCCTTCACTGTGTGAACACCGAGTGTGACATTGCTAATACTCCTTTTCACAGGTTTTTGAATGTGTGCAATAAACTAACCTGCGGAGTTAATCCTAACCAGAGTTTGCTGTCTCATCTTTTGGGCTTAGCCAACTCTGCCTTCATACCCTCGCAACTGCCTCTGTTTAAGACACTAGGCTGAGGCCCAAACATATAAGATACTAGATTCAAACCCAAACCTCTCACCTGAGCTGAATGGGAATTTCTCTCTTGCAATAACCACTCTTACCAAGATCTTTTACAATGAGATAATTAATCAATCCTGTTTGTACATTGAATTATGCTCAAAGTTTGTGCCATTGTTATGTAGAAACTAAGTACTTTCGGAAACAAGGGCCGGGTATCTCAGCTGGAGCGAAGAGTGGGGTGTTGGACCCACGATCGGGTCCCGCGACTCTTCGGCAACCAGCGAATCGCCGCCAGTCGCGCGTGGTCAATGTGGCGCCGGTCAGGGGCCGTTGAAAGAGGATGACCAGCTGAGTTCCCGCCAGCGTGGTTCACGTATGGTTCCACCCGGCGGAAGCTCGGCGTTGCGGTTGCAGTGGCCGTCCTGGTGGGGGGTGGTATGATGTGTCACCGAGGGGAGGCCTCCATGACGGCCAGGCCCGCGATTGGGACCAACCGATCGGCGGGCGAGCGCTATCTGGGTGTCCTGCTTCTTTAGCGCCGGTCCACTGTGTGGATCCGCCATGTCGTGCAGTGGGCCGGCGCGTGCATGTGCGGAGGACCCGCGGCCAGAAATACAGGGCCCCGTATTAGCAGCCGGAGCTGCGTGGAGCACTCCGGAGCCCTGCTAGCCCCCTTAAAAACAGAGAATCACTCTGGACTTTCTAGAAGAAAGTCCAAAGTGATTCGTGCCCGTTTTCTCGCGGGCGTGCGGATTATTGGAGAATCCCGCCCAAGAAAACTCAAATGACTATTTTAGAGAACATAGCAAGGGAAGAATCAAAAAGGTAATTATTTTTAATAAACATTTTATTGAGATATTTTTGGTATTACAACAACAACAAAATAAACAATGTACCTGAATCTATAAACATAGTGCAAAGGCCGTCTCTCTCCCTTACCGGTCCCACCTTTATTAACCCCCTACTCTAAACAAATTTTTTTTTTTTAATGAACAATTTTATTGAGGTAGTTTTTGGCTTTGTAAACAGTTACAGACATCAACAGAAAGAAAGCAAAAAAGGCAAAAATGCGCAAACATCCACGTACATTCAATACTTCAATCGTAACATACTGCACAAGCCCGCTGCTCTCCCATCGGTACTACCCGCCATTTTATCCCGCCTACTCTACTCTTCCCCCCCCCCTCCCACCTGCTGACGCTCGCTCTCCTGCAAAGAAGTCAATAAATGGTTGCCACCTCCGGGCAAACTCCTGTACAGATCTCCTCAAGGCGAACTTAATTTTTTCCATACACAGGAAACTCGACATGTCCGCAAGCCACAACTCAGTCTTCGGGGGCTTTGAGTCCCTCCACGCCAATAGTATTTGTCGCCGGGCTATCAGGGAAGCAAAGCCCTCTTTCTCCCCCTGGTCTCCCAGGTCTTCCGAAACCCCAAACATTGCCACCCCTGGACCCATCGCCACCCTTGTTTTTAGCACCCAGGACATGATGCCCGCAAATCCCTCCCAGTACCCCCTAAGCTTAGGGCATGCCCAAAACATGTGAACGTGGTTCGCTGGTCCTCCCGCGCACCTAGCGCATTTGTCCTCTATCCCTACTCTAAACGAAATTAACCCCCCACCCCATTCCCCCCCCCCTTCTGTTGACGATTAATTTTCCGTGAAGAAGTCGACAAACGGTTGCCACCTCCGGACGAACCCTAACATTGATCCTCTCAAGGAGAACTTGATTTTCTTCAAACAGAAAAAGCTAGCCATGTCCGATAGCTAAGTCTCCGACTTCAGGGGCTTTGAGTCCCTCCATGCTAATAGTATCCGTCCCCGGGCTACCAGGGAAGCAAAGGCCAGAATGTCTGCCTCTTTCTCCTCCTGGATTCCCGGATCCGCCGACACCTTGAAAATCGCCACCTCTGGACTCGGTGCCACCCTTGTTTGTAACACCATGGACAGCTGCAAACCCCTGCCAGAATCTCCTGAGTATTGGGCATGTCCAGAACATGTGGACATGTGCGCTGCCCAGTAATAGTTACTAAAATTTGGCAGCGCCAGCCCGCTCTCTCCCCGACTCTGCTCAAGCATTACCTTCCGTACTCGCAGCCTTCCTTTACCTTCGTTTGCCTGCTCAAACAAAGCCAGTGATCACTTTGTTGACCCGTTTAAAAAAGGACCGTAGGATAAAAATGGGGAGACACTGAAATACAAACAGGAATCTCGGGAGGACCGTCATCTTCACCGTCTGCACCTTCCCAGCTAGTGACAACAGAAGCGCGTCCCATCTCTGAAAATCGTCCTTCACTTGGTCCCCTAGCTGGGCCAGATTTAATTTGTGCAGCCGGTCCCATTCCCGCGCCACTTGGCTGCCGAGATACCTAAAGCTTCCCCCTACTAACCGAAACGACAGCTCCCCCAATCGTCTCTCCTGTCCTCTCGCCTGGACCGCAAACATCTCACTTTTCTCCATATTTAGCTTATACCCCAAAAACCGGCCAAATTCTCCTAGAATCCTCATGATTTCTTCCATCCCCTCTATTGGGTCCAATACATACAGAAGCAGGTTGTCTGCATAAAGCGAGACTCTGTGCTTCAACACCCCCCCCCACCCCGGGACCAGCCCCCTCCAGCCCCTTGAAGCTCTTGGAGCAATTGCCAGCGGCTCCATAGCTAGCGCAAACAACAGGGGGAAGAGGGGGAATCCCTGTCTCGTACCCCGGTGCAGTCTGAAGTAGTCCGATGTTGTTCTATTCGTCCGTACACTTGCCACAGGAGCCTGATACAGCAACCTGACCCAGTCAATAAAGCCCCGCCCAAACCTGAACCGTCCCAGTACCTCCCACAGATATTCCCATTCTACCCGATCAAAAGCCTTCTCTGCGTCCATTCCGACCACTACTTCCACCTCCCTACCTTCCGGGGGCGTCATGATCACGATTAATAGCCTTCTTATATTAGCCACCAACTGCCTTCCCTTAACAAACCCCGTCTGGTCCTCCCCAATAACGTCCAGAACACACTCCTTAATCCTGGAGGACAACATTTTGGCCAGCAGTTTGGCGTCCACATACAACCAGATATCGGCCTGTAGGATCCACACAGCTCCGGGTTCTTGTCCCGCTTCAGAATCAGCGAAATCGTGGCCTGTGACATCAATTGTTCCCATAGTCCCTGTAGAAATCCAGCTCTTAACACAAACAAACAGCCTGCATCTCCCTTAGCAACACTGTTTCACAAACATTCGAACACTTGGTTAGTCTTCCTCTTCATTAGTTCATCAGGTAGAGCACCCCTCTCGACCTTGCCTCATTGAACATCATCTTCAACTTCAGATATATTGAGCTCACTCCTGATGAGGACCTTCAATGAGGCTAGGGAGAAAGGAACCCTCTCCCCAACAATGTCACAGGCCTTGATCTCACTCATTCTTAAACGAGGGAAGGACCCGGAACATTGCAGGTCAAACAGGCCGCTTTCGCTTTTAAATGTGGATGCCAAATTTCTAGCTAAGATTCTGGCCACAAAAATTGAGGATTGTATCCCAGGAGTGATAAAGGAAGACAGGACTGGGTTTGTTAAAGGCAGACAACTCAATACCAATGTCCGGAGACTTTTGAATATTATTATGATGCCCTCAGAGGGAGGGGAGGCGGAGGTGGTAACAGCGATGGATGCAGAGAAAGCCTTTGACCGGGTGGAGTGAGAGTACCTGTGGGAAACGCTGGGGAGATTCGGGTTTGGTGAGGGCTTTATTGGCTGGGTGAAATTGCTGTACCCCGCGCCTGTAGCAAGTGTATGTACCACCTGTATACCCAGGTAACAGGTCAGGGTAGTTTGAGCTTCACCAGGGAACGAGGCAGGGGTGTCCCCTCTCTCCGTTACTATTTGCCCTAGCTATAGAAATGCTAGCTATGGCGCTGAGAGCCTCGAGGAACCGGCGGGGACTGGTTCGGGGGGGGGGGGTGGAACATCGGGTCTCGCTATACGCGGATTATTTGCTCCTGTACATTTCGGACCCTGCGGAGAGGATGGGGGAGGTTCTGTGGATCCTGAGGGATTTTGGTAGTTTTACAGGGTACAAACTGAACATGAGAAAGAGCGAGTTGTTTGTGATCCAGGCCAAGGGGCAGGAGGGGAGACTGAAAGAGCTGCCGCTCAGGATGGTAGAGAAAGGTTTTCGTTACCTGGGTATACAGGTGGCCAGGAAATGGGATGCCCTGCACAGGCTCAACCTGACCCGGTTGGTGGAGCAATGGAAGGGGACTTTGAAAACTGGCAGGGAGGGTGCAGACCGTGAAAATAACTGTCCTTCCCAGATTTTTGTTTGTCTTTCAGTGCCTCCCCATCTTCATCCCTAAGGCCTTTTTAAAGCGGGTGAGTAGGATCATTTCGGGCTTTGTGTGGGCGAATAAGACCCCACAAGTTAGGAGATCGCTGTTGGAGTGCAGTCGGGGGAGGGGTGGGGGGTGGGTTGGCGCTGCCGAACATTCGCAACTACTACTGGGCGACCAATATAGCTATGATTAGGAAGTGGACGATGGGGTGGCGGGGGGGGGGGGGGTGCGTGGGAGCAGCTGGAGGCGGCGTCATGTAAAGGGAGCTTTGATAATGGCTCCTTTGCCGTTCTCGCCAACCCGTTACTCCACAAGTCCGGTGGTGGTGGCGACACTGCGGATCTGGGGACAGTGGAGGAGATACAAGAGGGTGGAGGGAGCGTTGGTCTGGTCCCCGATATGTAACAATCACAGGTTTGTCCCGGGATGAATGGTGGGTTCCAGAGCTGGCAGAGGGCAGGCACCAGAAGGATGGGAGACCTGTTCATAGACAGAAGCTTTCCCAGTTTGAAGGCACTAGAGGACAAATTTAATCTGCCGCCAGGAAACGCCTTTAAATATCTGCAAGTACGGGTCTTCCTGGAAAAACAGGTTGTGGCCTTTCCGATGCTGCTGCCTCTGAGGATACAGGACAGGGTGGTCTCTGGCACCTGGGTGGGGGAGAGGAGGTGTCGGATATCTACCAGGAACTACAGGAGGCGGAGGAAACCCCAGTGGAGGAGCTCAAGGGCAAGTGGGAGGAGGAGCTCGGTGAGGAGTTGGAAGCGGGTCTGTGGGCAGAGGTCCTGGGCAGGGTTAATTCCTCCTCATCATGTGCCAGGTTCAGTCTAATTCAATTTAAGGTGGTCCACCGGGCACACATGACGGCAGCGAGAATGAGTACGTTTTTTGGTGTAGAAGACAGTTGTATGAGGTGTAAGGGCAGCCCTGCAAACCATGTCCACATGTTTTGGGCATGCCCGGAGCTTAGTGTTCTGGCAAGGGTTCGCGAGGGCAATGTCCAAGGTGCTTAACAGACGGGTGGTGCCGTGTCCAGAGATAGCGATCTTTGGAGTGTCAGAAGACCCGGGAGTCAAGGGGCCGAAAGAGGGCGATGTCTTGGCCTTTGCCTCCCTGTTAGCCTGGAGACGGATTTTATTAATGTGGAGGGACTCGAAGCCCCCGAGTGTAGAGACTTGTTACCGACATGGCTGGGTTTCTCAGCCACGAGAAAATAAAGTTTGCCTTAAGACGGTCTACGCTCGGGTTCTCTCGGAGGTGGCAGCCATTCGTCGACTTTCTCCGGGAAAATTAAAATGTCAGCAGCAGCAGCAATCCGTAGCGGTGGGGGGGGGGGGGGGGGGGGGGTGTTAGTGGGGGGCTGGGGGGGGGGGGGGGTGAGTGCTTCATTGGGACGGTGTGGGAAGACTGGGTCGTGTGGGGCAATGTATATTTAATTGTTATTGTATATTCTCTTTTTGCACTATGTTAATGTTCACTCTGGTTTGTTTTGTTATTATTGTTACTCCTGTTTTATTATGAAAAATTGTGCATATAACAAACAATCCCAACACAATTGCGCGACAGAAAGGACAGGAAGAAAATAAAACGATAATAAAGATCAAGTAAGAGTTCCAAAATCTAAACAAGCACTTCCATCCCCCAACAGTAAACCTTAACTCACGCAGCTCTGCCACTGGTCCTAAATCAATACAGAATGCATTACAGACAGCTTCCACAAAACGAAAAACGAGAAACTTGTTAAAAAAAAAACATGAACGTTGCAGCAATGTTCAAATGTTCTCAGTCCACCACCAGTCCTTCTCTTTTCGCGAGGTCCAGCGAGTCCTCAAGCGACTCGAAATAAAAGTGCTATTCCTCGTACGTGACCCAGGGATGGGCCGGATACAACAGTCCGAACTTCACTTTTTTCTTAAAAAGGGTAGACCTGATCTCGTTAAACCCCGCTCTTCTCCTGGCCACCTCCACACTCGGGTCTTGGTAAACCCGCAGGATACTATTGTTCCACTTACTGCTCTGTGTCTGCTTGGCCCACTGTAGAATGCGCTCCTTATCCAAGTACCTGTAGAATCTCACCACCATTGCCCTCGGGGGGGTCTCCCATTTGCGGCTTCCTTGTGAGTTCTCTGTGAGTTCTGTCCACCTCCAAGGGTTGGGAGAATGCCCCATCCCCCAGCAGCTTCTCAAACATGTCCGCGATATATGCCCCAGCGTCCGCTCCTTCAGACCCCTCCGGGAGCCCAACGATTCTCAAGTTCTGCCGGCGGGACCTAATCTCTAGGTCCTCCACCTTCTCCAGGAGCTTCTTCTGCTGGTCTCTCAGCATCCCCACCTCCAACTCCACAGCAGTTTGATGTTCCTCCTGCTCGGCCAGCGCCTTCTACCTTCTGGATCGTCCGATCTTGGGCATCCAATCTAAGCTCCAGCCGCTCAATTGACTCTTTTTATCGGGTCCAAGCAGTCCCGTTTCTGCTTAGCGAAGCCTTCCTGAATAACTTGCATCAGCTGCTCCGTTGACTGTTGGGTCGACAATCCAGAGATCCGGTCCTCTGCCATGCTGTCTCCTGCTGCAGCTTCAGTCCAAGCCTTCTCTGTCTTTCTGTTTCTGCCTTTCAGAGTACTTCTAGTCCTCCTCTCCATGCACGGATGTGGAAATTCAGTACACTATTGCCTCTGTCATCAGTTTTACAATTCAAGTCCGGTAGAAAATCGGGGGGAAAAGGTTCAAAAGTCCGACCAGAGCGGGAGCCGCCAAATGTGCGACTTACTCCTTCATATCCGCCACCGGAAGTCCATCAAAAAGTTAAATTAATAACTTGGGAGATCTTTTCACTGATAATTTCCTCCATTACAAAAGGATATAAAGAATTTTTTTAATTAAAACGTGTGCGTAAAGTAATAGATTATCGGGAGTGAGTTTCAAGTTAGAATTTAATTGAGTGATTCAGATGGTTTATGCACAGAACAAAAGATACTCAGGAGTCATAGGCTGTAATCTAAATGAAATGCTCAGATGGTTAATGGAAAGAATAATGGGCACCTGGGAATGAGTTTGAGCCTAAAATCTAATGAATAATTCAGATGGTTATGTAACCAGAATAGGACCCAGAGTGGTAAGCAGCCTTTCCCAAGGTACACCGTTGAAAATCACAAACGTAGTAAGGGCCGAATTTTCATCTCTTATTGAGCTATGAATCAGGGTCACAAAATGCTGGACTTATACCTGGAAAAACAATTATCCTCTGTCTTGCCAACCCCACACCATTTGTATATAGCCTTTCTGTGTGTTAGGAAGGTCATGGCTACAATGGTTCCACAGGCACACTTCTTCCCAGGTTGGGGTCCACACTGAGAAGTTCATAGGAAAATTGCACTTCATCCCACACACAATTTCCAAGTTCTGGTGTGAGTTTTAAAAGCCCAAGAAAAAAACCACCTCCTTGGAGGCTTTGTGACCACCTTGGGAAGTCTACTGAGGAGTCAAGAACATTTTGAAAGGCAAGTGTAAATTTTTTAAACACATTAAAATATCACTATTAGATGCTATATTGTAATGTAGATGTGTGCTCATGCAATGATTCATCATAGGCCCCTGTCCTGCTAAGGCAGGTCGACCCTTACATTGACTACCCCTACATTGTGAAGTGTTGTTGCTACTTCCTTCCATTGGGCAAAGTGCCATAATGCATTAAATTTGAAGGAAATCCTTGTCAGCCTCTGCTGTCTTATTTTGTGCTGTGATTTAAATCAACTGAAAAAAAATTCTGCACTTGCTCCCCCGCACTGGTTGAAATAAAAATGAGATAGCATTCTACATAGAAACATAGAACAGTACAGCACAGAACAGGCCCTTCGGCCCTCGATGTTGTGCCGAGCAATGATCACCCTACTCAAGCCCACATATCCACCCAAGACCAGTAACCCAACAACCCCCATTAACCTTATTTTTTAGGACACTAAGGGCAATTTAGCCTGGCCAATCCACCTAACCCGCACATCTTTAGACTGTGGGAGGAAACCGGAGCACCCGGAGGAAACCCACGCACACACGGGGAGGACGTGCAGACTCCACACAGACAGTGACCCAGCCGGGAATCGAACCTGGGACCCTGGAGCTGTGAAGCGACAATGCTAACCATGTTCTGTTAGAGTCCGTTAGTGTCAATGTTGGTTATTCATGGCACTCTTGTCTTTGATTCAGAAGGTCAATAGGTTCAAGCCTTATTACAGGATTGGAGCATGTAAATCTTGGCTGACACACTATTGCAGTACTGGGAGAGTGCAGTGCTGTCTTTCAGATGAGGTGTTAGCCCAAGGCGCTCTCAACTCTCTCAGATCTCATGTGCATAGAAGTTCACAGAAGTGTAGGGGATTTCTCAATTTCCTGATCAATATTAACCTCTTAACCAACATCGCTAAAACAGTTTAATTGGTAATTTATCTAATTAATATTTCTGATATTTTGCTGTGTTTAAAGTGGCCGTCACATTTCTACATTGCAATGGCGATTGCATGTCAGAAACAATTAATTGGTGTAAAGGTAAACTCACTGTAGTCCCAGATGACTATAGGCTGTTTTCCCCTTTGAAGGAGAGAGCTGACTGGTGGTGATTCAACCTGAGGATCACCACATCTTAGGTGATGGGCAAGGTTGAGAAGGCGGGCCTTCAGAAATAACCTCAGCCGGTACAGGAATTGAACTGCGCTGCTGGCCTTGCTCTGCAACACAAACCAGCTGTCCAGCTAACTGAGCTAAACCGCCCCCCCCTGTGTAATGTCCTCAGGTTGTGAGAGGTGCTCTATAAATTCAAGTTCATTCCTTGTTCCCACTGGACTAGTTGATAGAATAGTCACAGCCATAGAGTAATAAGATATGAATATCTGGTACAGTGACTTTATGATCGCCCTGTACACAGCAGCACAGTCATTGCACAATTATAAACTCACACCTTGTGACCCAATAGAATGGATTTTAACTGTTGCCACTCATGCTACTCTCTGGGGAAGGATTCAGCATCGAAAAACCACAATGCTATCTTTAATGGAGATGAAAGAGTTAATAGTGACAAATAAGACAGCCACCACATTCTTAATCATTGCAGTTATTGTGAAATATAGAATGTATCCCTTGCTGTTTCCAGAAATGATCTACCGTGGTGAGTGAGAATGATGGTCAGCTCAATAGCAAAGTTTGGTACAATATCGTGGGCCGAAGGGCCTGTTCTATGCTGTATTTTTCTACGTTCTATGTTCTATGATGGAGTCTTTCTATCCTAGAACTCACCTTAAAGCTTGGCTGACTGTATTCTCATGGAGGGTCAATCCCGGACATGTCCAGGTGATTTGTGGACTAAAAAGATGGCCTGAAAAACCAACCTTACTCTTCCTCAGAATCTCCTCCAAACCAAATGAGGAGAGAGAGAGAGATAGACAACGTGATGGCCAGCATGAGAATTAAGGTTCTGGCAATTTCAATTGCAAATGGCATCTCAACTCCTACGCACATACCTCCAACTGATCCAGTCACCAAAATATGACTTCATAACAATTATTGTATTTGCCTCTTGAACAGGCCCTAACTTATTAACACTGTGAACTAAAAATCATTTATAGTCAATTCTTCCAGAAATACAGTTAGTAGGTCCAGCAACAACCTTATATTATGTGGTGGCATGATTTGCATAGCTGTCTGCCATTGGTGCAGAACACTGGCTTACCATTGGCCCTGGTCGGTCATGTGCCTCTCGATCGATTGGTTGAGACCAGTCATGTGACGGCTCCCCGATTGGTCGAGGGGCTGAATTAACCCCGCCTCCAGAGCGAGGTATAAATACCCAGAATGCCCGGCGGTTGTCCATTTACTGTAGTCGACTGCAGGGCTAACTTCTAGCTTATTAAAGTCTAACTTTTGTACAACAACTTGTCTCGCGTTCGATTGATGGTTCATCATATTAATCATTGCAAAGAACGTGTGGAAAACTTAGGGAATTTAAATTTAAGGTTTTTCCTCTAGAACTAGGATTGCTGCATCTTTCCAAGGGGTTAACAGAGTGAATCTTTCTCTGCTCTACATGCCCAAACTCAACCCAACACCAAGGAGAGCTTTCTCTTGTGCCAATAGGTATCTATGCATCCTGTCACGGTAACCCTCACTTCAGTTAATCAGTAGCCCTTCTGGCATGGCAAAACACCAGCTTTCACTGCCCATCATGTCATGCACTGTGGCTAACTTTTACATCGGGCCATCCATGGACCAGCTGGTAATTAAAGGGAGGGGACGACTGTTTTAGTTCATCATTTTTGTGGTGTTTTTAAGCCTTTCATGTTTTCCAGCTGGGCTTCTGCGATCTGCCAAATTGGCAACAATGTAAAATCTGCGCAAAAGTCAAATTGATTCCATCGAAAATAAATTTAGATGTAAAGTGGGTATTTGAAGTATCTTTCTATGAGATTTCAGACAGAAAGAAAAGGCACCTAGACCTTAGCAACAAAATCCTTGTCAAAAATTTCTACATCAATCGTGAATGTTATCTCTAGCTGACAAATGATCACCACATGTCAATTTTATTGGCTTTGACCTGGCACTTCCCAGATGGATAAGCCAAAATGGTTACATAGAAACATGCATAGAAAATAGAAGCAGAAAAAAGCCATTCGGCCCTTTGAGCCTGCTCCGCCATTCATTATCATCATGGCTGATCATCAAGTTCGATACCCCCCATATCCCCAAGAGCTATATCTAATCCCTTCATGAAATTACACAATGTTTTCACCTCAACTACTTTCTGTGGTAGCGAGTTCCACAGATTCACCACTCTCTGGGTGAAGAAATTTCTCCTCACCTCAGTCCTAAAAGGTTTACTCCTTATCCTCAAACTATGACCCTTTTGTGAGGGCCACGAAGAATCCAGCACGATTTGAAGGATAGAAAGAAATAACATTTATTTACAATAACATATATATACAACAGCAGCAGCAACTCCCTTGCTGCTCACTCTCTTCTAGCCGGTTCCAAACTGGCCAGCTTTATTTATGCAGGGAATCTGCTAATGAATTCTCCGTCCCACTCATTGGGGAAGCTCATACTCCCAAAGGATTGTGGGATTGCCATTAGTCCCCAGCCAGTGGTAAGCAGGCAGGTTTTAACAGACCCCTAGTTCTGGACTCACCCAACATCGGGAACATTCTTTCTGAATCTACCATATCTAATCCTGTTAGAATTTTACAAGTTTCTATGACATCCCCTCTCACTCTTCTAAACATCAATGGATATAATCCTAATTGATTTAGTCGCTTCTCATATGACAGTCCCACCGTCACAGGAATCAGCCTGGTAAACCTTCGCAGCACTCCCTCTATAGCAAGAACATCCTTCCTCAGATAAGGACACTAAAACTACACACAATACTCCAGGTGTGGCCTCACCAATGCCCTATCCAATTGCAGTAAATCATTCCTATTCCTATACTCAAATCCTCTTGCTATGAAGGCCAACATACCATTTGCCTTCTTTACTGCCTGCTGCACCTGCGCACAAACTTCAGCAACTGATGCACGAAGACACCAAGGTCGCGTCGAGAATCCAGCTCTCTCAATTTACACCCATTCAAATAATAATCTGCCTTCTTATTTCTGCAACCAAAGAGGATAATCTCACATTTATCCACTTTAAACTGCATCTGCCATGCATATGCCCACTCACTCAGCCTGTTCAAATCCCACTGAAGCATCTCTGCATCCTCCTCACAGTTACAATGCTCATCTAAGAAGAACAAGTACAATATATCTGGTCTGATATTCAAGATTGATTCCTTCCTGATGAATAATGAAAATGTATTCTCAAAACTTTACAAATGCAATGAAGCAACTGATGTTTGGGAGATGTACTAACTCTTGCAATGATTGCTTGTATCACAATTCCTGCTTTTCCAGTTGAAAGGACATCAGGCAAAGACATGATGACCAATCCCACGCCAACAAAAGGATTCTCTTCCATGTAGAGAAGTAGGAAGAGAAGTTGACAAACACCTTTAACATCAAATAATCTTTGCAGTGCAGAAAGAGGCCATTCGGCCCACCAAGTCGACCCACTCCCCCGCCCCATCACGTAACCCCACCCAACCCAACCTTTTGGGCACTAAAGGACAATTAATATGGCCAATCAACCTGACCCATACAAAACATAGATGTATAGATTGGGAACATAGCCACTTCTAAATGCTCCTGCATCAAGTCATGTCCAATGATTTGGAAGTAAATCACTCTATAAATCAAACATTAAACTGCAATTTTCCAGTTGCATAACTTCAAAATCCACAATAGTTATGGGCTCTTTGTTTTCCACTTAGACACACAACCTATCTGTTCTGATACGGATTAGTGTCTGATCAATCATTAACTATCTGGGACATCCCACACTTGTGTCTGGCAAAAGGTAAGACGTAAGCAAAGAATAAATAGGTGGCCTCACCAATTCTTGTTAAAAGGATAAATGGACTCAATACATTTTAGGAATTAATTGACTTTTACAAATCTGCTAATTTTGGACTCCTACAGTTCATTATCTGAACTCTTCAATGACCCATAATTGGAATATTTCTGTGAGCAGAAGAGTCAAAGGAAATAGCCTACTTTCCAGGACACCTTGTTCCCAAGTTTTGTATTTTGAAGACACCAGACTGCTCAGCACCGAGTGGATCTTAGGAACCAGGTTTGGAGGGACTCGGTTCGATTGGTTAACTGACAACTGGTGGGTTGGCGAGGGACAGTGTTCTGCCTGGCAACAGTCAGTGATTCATTCCTGCATGTTACTTTCAGAGTGAAATTAGCAGAAGTGCTTAGACCTTGGAAGTGAAAGGAACTCTCTCTTTCTCCTGCTTGCCGGAGTAAAAGAACTGCTTTATTGTTCTGAAAGCAGAGAGTTCCTGGCACATCTTTTGCTGTGAACCTGAAATGATACTGAGTCTGCAGAGAAAGTAGACAACCTTGCCAGAGAAAACGTCTCAAGCCTAGAAGGAAGAAGTACCGAAACAAAACCCTGAGCTTCAGAAAGACATTGGGAAGTCATCCCAGTGCATTGAAGATCCTGATCCTGTTATTAATATTTTCTTTCCGTTTCCACCGCCCTTTACCCTCTGTGTTGTTTGTCTATGTGTGTTTAGAGAGTGGGGTGAGTTAAGGGGGAGGGGGGATTGGGAAAGGGGTAGTAGATAGTCAGTTACACTTTCTGTCTGTTTAATTATAATATTTAAATAATAAAAGGCTACCTGTGTTGTAAAGTTACAAATCTGGTGACTGTAGTTTATTGAGCTCAACCAAGGACCTCGGGTATTTTAAATAAAATCTAATTTTACCTGCGTTGCGACTCTGGGTCAAGTAGGGCTAGAATTGACCACGCACTAGCCCAGGACATAAGCAGAGAATAAAAAGGTGGCCTTTTTAACACCAATTACTGTTAAAAAGGCAAATGGACACATTGAATGCTCTCAAGGCATTTTAGGAATTAATTGAGTTTTATAAATCTTCTACCTTTGTAATCCTACAGTATATTATCTGAACTCTTCAATGAGATTACATTCTTGGAGTTGGATTTTAATCCCCCCAGGCAACTATTATACTTAACATAGAACAGTACAGCACAGAACAGGCCCTTCGGCCCTCGATGTTGTGCCGAGCAATGATCACCCTACTTAAACCCACGTAACCCGTATACCCGTAACCCAACAATCCCCCCCATTAACCTTACACTACGGACAATTTAGCATGGCCAATCCACCTAACCTGCACATCTTTGGACTGTGGGAGGAAACCGGAGCACCCGGAGGAAACCCACGCACACACGGGGAGGACGTGCAGACTCCACACAGACAGTGACCCAGCCGGGAATCGAACCTGGGACCCTGGAGCTGTGAAGCATTGATGCTAACCACCATGCTACCGTGAGGCCCCTACTTGCTCAAGGAAAAGATTATAATACATTTCATGATTCAACTATCTTGTCAGAATACACCTCTTCACACAAAGGGTATTGGAAACCTGGAATTTTGTCCCCATAAAGCTGCTAAAAGTAGGTTAATTGAAAATTTCAAAAATAGATAGACATATTTGGTTATTTGCAGGTCTTAAGGGTCACAGAATGAAGATAGTAAAATGGCGTCAACATTCAGATTCAGAAGAAATTATTGCACGGTTGATGGACTTGAAGGGCTGAAAGGGCCTAATTCCATTCCTATCTTGCTCTCAGTACAGCTAACACCAGAACAAGCATGGAATATGATATTCAGTTCAACACTTGTTTAATATTCAGTGTCCCTTCTAAGTGGGAGCCTATTCAAATTGGGCATTGAAGACAATGGGCAGGATTGTCCCAGAGCCTATTCCTGCTTACCTAAGGTTTGGCCATGCCTCTCATGAAGGTGCAACATCAGAACAGAACCTGGTGTTTCTCAGGAAATTTCCAGCAGTATATGTAGAATGTAAGTTCACAGTTGAAAAATACTCACAGTGGAAATTATGTCAATATCCTTTGTTAATTCAAGCAGGTTATTTTTTACAATAACTATAGATCTTTGTTTTTCAAACTTTTTTCCACGGGACCCAGTTTTACCAATCGGCCATCCTTTGGGATCTACGCCAGGTGGCCTTCTTGGCCCACGCCAGACGACCTTCATGACCCACCATTTTGCTTGTGTTTAATGCTGGGTCCTCACGATCTCACTCCAATCTTTGTCACAGAAGAAGAGGGAAGTGCACATATCAGATGCAGAGTTCAGTCGGTTCCTTTGTGCCGTCTTCATATTTGTGAGGACGGAAGATCCAACCTCGCACATGTAGGTTGCCGTGAAGGGCAATAGCAACAAAATGCTTGTTTTACTGGAGATTCCTTGAAGGTGCTCCTCCAGAATGCTGACAGCCTTATGGACTTGTGGCGTGTTTTTAATGTGCTGTCATAGGTGAGGTGCAGAAGTTCAGTCTCTTCATTTGGAGTCAGCTGTAAGTTACAAATTGACTCTGTGGTCTCAAAGCCTAAGGGATCTTTCACTCACATCTCGTCTTTCAAAATCTGAAACTTCTCCTCTGGAAAGTAGCGACACAAACTGTTGATCAGTGTAGCCAGATGCGACTGAGTAATGCTTGCTACTCTATTGACAGTTCCCTTACTAACACTGTTTTCTTCAATGTCTAGTAGCAGTGTGGGGAACATGTAGTCATTTTGGCTTTGTACTCGCACTTGCCAAACTTTCAATGACTTCTGCGAAGCATCTATTTCTTCACAGTGCCAAAAGCAATCATCATCTTCCCCTTTCAATTTGAGGTTCAGTTTGTTTAGGAATGAAAAGATGTCTGCAAGGTCAGACATAGTTCACACCCAAGTTTCATCACCAGACGAATCAGCCAGAGGGACGATTTCTCAAGGAGGAAAGTGTGGATTTCATGCCTCAGTTCATAAACTCTGCTAAGCACCCGACCCCTTGACAGCCAACATACCTCTGTGGGGAACAATAAATGTACGTGCCTGGCCCCCAGAACACAGAGCTTTGAAAAGTCTAGTATTTAGTGCACTGTGTTTCATAATATTCACAACTTTCACAATTCCTTTTAACACCACTTCAAGATCGTAGGGAATTCCTTTGTGCTAGTTCCTTCATTCGAACTATACCTAGATGTCCTTTGTGTAATTGCTCAAAAACCTTGGTGGAATAATTACTCTCATCCCGACAACAGATATCCACCCTCTGCTATTAATTCAAATCTCCTGGGAAATGTATGGTATTAATTCAGGATGTTTTTCTGTTATCCTCCCCTTCCATACCATTTCCACTACCTTCCCCATCACAGGATAATTTCTGGTATGTCTCTGGATTTCAGCTGCAGCCACTGGAACATTCTTGAACCTTACAGTAAAATATATCATGACTCCAGCTTGTAAAGGTAAGGGTGATAATGCATCCACGTGAGCATGATTCTCAGTTTGACGGTATTTTAATTTGTATGGATGTGCTGGTAGGATTAACGTCCATCATCAGAGCCTACTTGTAGCTAATGAAGAGATATCTTTCTGTGGCCCAAAATGCACGGTTAAGGGCCTGTGGCCTGTCAACAATGTGAAGCGACGACCGTACAGGTATTGGTGAAATTTCCGTACACCAAACATGATACTCAGTTAGATTCTACACTTATTAACATATTAGATGCAAACACTATTGGTATTTCTTCCCCTGAAGGCAGTAAATGTGACACCATCAGTCCAACACTGGCAAAGCATCACAGGCAAATTGTAATGGCAACCTCCGGTTGAAATGTAGCTACACTTCAGACTTTGTACTTCTTTTGCTGATTGTTTGCTTTTTCGCATTCTGGTGGCCTTTGCCGTGTCTGTTTGGCGCACAACAATGTATTCAGTGTGTCAATAGGGTTGCCAGATCCTGGACAAATGTCCCAAAGTAGTTGATTAACTATGGGAATGGCCCAAGTTAACTGACGTTCGTTGATCTTGGAGCCTCCATTGTGTTTTGGTGCTTCATGCAGACCCTTACTGTCAATTACATATCCAAGATATTGTATAGATGTCTGGATAAAAATCACACTGATTTTTCCTGACACAAAGTCCATGCATTTGAAATAATTTCAGTGTAGCTTCTATGTGTTGTAAATGTCCTTGCTCATTTGTGCTGGCTATGAATTTATCTAAGTATCACTGTCCCCCCTGTAAGCCACAAAGCAACTGGTCCATTGAGTGTTAAAATAAAGCTGGTGCTGACGTTATTCCAAAAGGTAACCTCTTGTAGCGGAATAGGCCTTTGTGAGTGATGTTGGTGAGCAGGTGTTGAGATTCAGCTGCCACATTCATTTGCAGGCAGGCTTGCGATAGGTCAATCTTGAGGTTTTGTTCTTTTGTTTGGCCTGCGAACAAATCTTTAATCAATGGTAGCAGGTATTGATCCGCACATAGTACTGAATTGATTGTTGTCTTAGAATCTCTGCAGATACGAATTGTAGCTTCCTGTTTCATGACGGGTACAATGGTAGTGACAGGTTCCAAGACTCCTGTTTCCACAAGTCGCTTCTGCTTCAACCTTTGGACGTATTGTTCAGGGTACAGCTCTAGCCTTGAGACATTTCAGCTGCCAGTTTTCCTTAATCTTCAGGGACATTTGTACATGTTTGCATGAAACCCTAGTGTGTCTTCAAAAACACTGCTGTATTTTTCCATTATGGTCTGTAAGTCTTACTTTGAATCAACTATGTTGTTGACAGTGATGTGTTGGGTATGCTGGGTCTGTGAGGACTGCGATAACCATAGCAGTGAGAGAGACAGGCTTCCAACACTTGGAGAAATGTAACTCTACTTTATTGAACTCTTAACTATTAAACATACTTTAACTGTGGGTTGATACTCTGCTGAGTTGACTGGAGACCTGAGGCTAACCTGACCAGACTATCTTACTGCCATATGGTGGATGTTCTAGTTGTTGCTCACGATCTCAGACTGTCTCAGAGGCTACATCCCAAGAGAGCGGGAAAACTAGTATCCTCTGGCTTTATAATTGGGCGTGTCCTGCCTGGTGATTGGCTGCTGTGTTCTGTGTGTTCATTGGTCATCCTGTGTGTCAATCCATGTCCGACTGTGCACCATCATATACTTGTGTGTATATTATGACAGACAGCGCTCCAAGTCAATTTAAACCTTTTCAACCAAGAGCCAAAGAGAGCTGGAAAACTTTCTCGGACCACATGGAGTGGTAACTGTGATCTGTCCACTTCACTCAATCCTGACTGGTGCAATCTCTTCAATAAAGGTCAAGATCAAATCTGCTGGTTTTAAAGGCAGGTGGTTACGTTTCTATTCATAGATAGTCTCAGGAATTAGGGAGATGGCGGTCCCTGTATTGACCTCCATTTTAATAGGTTGTCCATTCAACTTTGGCACTACCCAAAAACGGTACGACTCACTCTTGGACTGAGAGCATGTTCAACATGTTCAACTTTAATTCTTTGTCTGAATGCATTGTTTTAGTTTCATTTTGGTCATTATTTTCTTCCACATTATGAATTTTCCATGTTGAATTTGGTTTGTTTCTTCTTTTGGACGAGTTCTGTGTCTTCCTTTGAGTGTTCTTCCCTGAGAAGTTATTTTACTCCAGCAAGCTCTTGCTGTGTGGCCAGTTCTGTCACAATTTCTACATTGCTGGAGCAAGGGACAGCCAATCAGTCTTTGAATGGCCAGTTTTTGCACAGCGATGACACACCTATTGTTGGGTAGACTTCTTTTGACCAGCAACCAGCTTATGGATTGTGGTGACACACTGGAGATTTCCAGTAGTAACAAAAGAGTTTATTGATGGAAGGTAAAGGTTGGTAAATATACAGGCACGGAAAACAATAAGATGAGTCTTGTCTCTTTGGCTCCCGAGTCCACACTGCCCAGGGTCCTGCTCCAGGGGCCCTGCGCAAACTCGCTATTGGCCATGTGACTCGCCCTGAGCCAGTCACATGGTCAGTCAGGCCCACCCCCTTAAAGGGGCCGCGCTACCACATCACTCCCCCCTTAAGTCCCTTGTAGCATTTTACACAAGAACTATGAACAGATTCTATATACACGGTAAAAGGCAACAGGGAAGAGAGTTATCAAAGAGTCAATCAGTTCTGAGTCCTTGAGTCCTCCCGGACCTGCAGTCCGAGGTATTTAAGTTGCCAGTAGCTACCACATGGCAATAATGTCCACTGACTTGTGCACTCTGACTGTCTCAGTGTCTGGGTCCCGAAAAGAGCGGGAGTCTTAATGCCCTGTGAGCTTTATAGTGGTGGTGTCTTCTCTGGTGATTGGTTGTTCTGTGTTGTGTGTTCATTGGTCATCCTGTGTGTCAATCACTGCCTGTCTGCATCTCATTATATACATGAGTGGATATTATGACAGTAGCTGGTGATATTTCAGGAGACACTGTCTCAAATGATAGTAGAACTGGCCTCACCAACCTTCACAGGTACAGCTGGTTGGGTGGATTTGGGGTCCTCAGCTCCCTCTGGTCAGGGCCATTTACAGGAGTGTCAACAACATCTGTGTGATCCGCTTGCTCCAAATTGGGTGTCATCAACCCCCGGCTCCTCAAATGCTGGATGTGTTTTTTTGACAGTCCTTCCATTTACATTCACCATGTATGACACAGATGCTGACTAGGACACAATAAGCAGGATTCTCCCGAATCCCCGCGATGGCCCGACGCTGGCGTAAAATGTGGCGCGAACCACTCCGCGTCGGGTCGACCGGAAGTTACGGAATCCTCCGCACTTCCAGGGGCTAGGTCGGCGCCGGAGGGGTTGGCGCCACACCAACCGGCGCCGATGGGCTGGCGCGAGTTAGCGCATGCACAGAACCGCCGGCATGGTTCCACGCATGCACAGACCGGCCGCCATATTCTAGCGCATGCACAGGGCTGTGTCTTCTCTGCGCCGGCCATGGCGGAGCCCTACAGGGGCCCTCGGAGAATCCCGCCCAATCTGCCCAGCTCAGAAAAGTGGCCCGAGGCGAAGTTACGAAACAAAATCACGTCCAGCAGCCAGAGTGACTCATCACCCCTCTGCCTAACCTGTTGATTTCACTGGGAGGCCTGACGTTCCTCCACCCCCCGCTAAATTAGGAAACGGCTCATCAGCAGCTCAGCAGATGTGACTCCTGTGGTTGTGTGATGGAGGGGGTGGGGGTTGAATTGTGTGACAACAGAAAGTTGGCAAGTCGTTGGTGAAGTTATGTGTCTGACTGTTTCCGAATTGTGTTCTTGTAGATCTGAACGGCTCTCTCGGCCAATCCATTAGATATAGGGTGGTATCGGGCTGTCTCAAGTGTGGCATATGCCATTAACCCAAATAAAAGCCTGGGCCGCATGATGGTACAGTGGTTAATACTTCTGCCTCACAGCGCCAGGGAACGGGTTCAATTCCGGCCTTGGGCGACTGTCTGTGTGGACTTTCCGTATTCTCGCCGTGTGTGCGTGGGTTTCCTCCGGGTGCTCCAGTTTCCACCCACAGTCCAAAGAAATGCAGGTTCGATAGATTGGCCATTCTAAATTGCCCCTTAGTGTCCATGGATGTGGGGGAGTTGACCTTGTTGGGGTAATCTTTTGGAGGGCTGGTGCAGATGCGATGGGCTGAATGGCCTCCTTCTGTACTGTAGGAATACTGTGGTGCTATGGTCACCTGTGAAAAAGGGGTGCCTTGTCAGATACGAATCCGGCAGTCCATGAGTAGCGAACGCTCGACACCCACCGTGGCTGCCAAGATCATGGTTCCCATCTCCTTTATCGACAGCCACTTGGAGTGTCAGTCAAACTAAAGACATCCTGCCCATGAAAGAGCTCAGGTAACCAACGTGGACTCTGATCCATGGGCGACTTAGCCATTCCCAAGGGTAAGGAGTGGCCGGAGGCAGAGACTGCTGCATTGGACAGGTGGTGACACTGTTGCACCAAATTCTTCAATGGCTTTATCAGTGTCTGGCCACTATGTAGCACTATGCAGCTCATCTAAGAGGAGAACCCTGGCTAGTGGTGGTGATCCCCCAAAAATCATGCCATCCTTGCACGTTAATTCATCCCAATGGGTAAAATAGGGCCTCAAATGTTCAAATCTTTCATAGTGCCACCTGGTCATATCATCTTCTTTATCTTTGCTAATGTGGGGGTTACGAATGAGTCCAGTCGACATTAGCAAGGTGTCAGGAAATTCAAAGTCAAGACGATCTCCTAGTGTCCTGATGGAGGCGGGACATTCTTGGCCGGGGGAATCAGCTCAATGCATGTGCATTGCCAATCCTGCCAGTGCTGAAAAGCATCATTGTAGGCTGCCAACAACAAGACCCAACACTGCACCCTAGCCGAGGCTATTGGTGGTATTGGCTTGTCTTCCCTCAAAAGTCCCATAGCCGCTTGTGGTCGGTGACTAAGTCAAATCGGCGTCCATACATTGGTGGAATTTCCCCACACCATATGACCGCTAAGCCCTCTTTCTCGATTTGGGCATAGTTCTGCTCCGGTTCTGAAAGGGTCCTCGAGGCAAAGGCAATGGGGTGCTTAGAACCATCTCCCATCTTGTGGGATAATACTGTCCCATTCGGCTGTGTGGATGCATCCCATGTGAGCATGATTGATTTCCCAGGGTTGAAGTGAACAAAAAGGTCCGAAGATTGCAAAGCTTGCTTCACCACGCATAAAGCTTCCTCTTGGAGTTTGCTCCATTGCCACCACTGAGGCTTCTTTTAGTAGCCAATGTTGCCAATGCCGTGGCTAAATTCAAAATGAATCTTCCATAATAATTTACCATACCGAGGAAGGATTTGAGCTGGGTGCTGGGACTTCACGTATAGCTTTCACCTCCAAGCGATGCAAACCCTGTTGCAGATGCAGGACTGTTGCATCAAAGCAAAATCCAAGATGCCGGCAGCTTTGTGTACTGAAAAAGACGCATGTGTGTTTATTGTGGCAAATTTCTGGGCCTCTTCATCCCATTCTAATTGAAGGTATGTATGGCTGAGATCCAATTTAGAATAGGTGAAGCCTCCTACCAACTTAGTGTAGTGGTTTGCAAACTGAGGAATCAGGTATCTTTCCACGCAGGCAGCCTGATCTATGGTTAGTTTGTAGTCTCCACAAACTCTTAACAAACAATCCGACTTGAGAACAGGGACTATAGGGGCTGCCCACTCAGAGAACTGAACCGTTCTGGCGATGCCCAGTTCTTCTAATCTCTTAAACTCAGCTTCAACCTTCTGTTGCAGGGCACAGGGAACTGGTCTGTCTCTAAAGAACATGGGTGTCAAATTCGGATTGACATAGATTTTAGCTTTGGAGTCTTTGATCCAGCCTAGTTTGCTGTGAAAAGTGTCTTCATATCTTCTCAGGACATCTTGAAGGACACAGTTGGAAATTATTTATTTCCCCAGCCAATCGGGTTTGATCTTCTGTAACCAGACTCTTCCCATGAGTCTGGGTCTATGCCCTTTCACAACAACCTGTAATGTTCTTGTCGGATTGCCTAATTTATAATACAAGAGCACTTGTAGCTAAAGCTTTCAATGATTTATTAACATTAACTGTGGGTAAACCACATACAAAACAACAGATGAATAACAGTATGATCATGCACAAGCAAACCTCTCTCAGCTCCTTCCAGCCAGTCTGAGGGATCACCTGACTCTAACATTCACTTATATACTAATGAGGCTCCTAGTGGTCAGTCCGTGAATTGCATCATAACCATGATATCACCACATGGGCCTCTTGCACTTTCTAAGCCACTGGTGTGCTGGTGGTCCCAAGGATTTTCAGGGTTTCCCTAGTGTAAGTGGAAAGCTTGGCTGTGGTGCTGCTCAAAGTATATCTGTAATGGAACTCAAACTTTAAAGTCTGTTCCTCCACATGTTTGACTTCCATTTTCAGAGCTTTGCTGTTTACCTTTGTGACAATTTCAATTGGGGCCGTCATATTCAACTGAATTGAATTCACATCTTACATTGTGAACTCCTCTTCAGAGCTCTTCTCCACTATATTCAGTGGTGCTGTGGACTGCTGCTATTTTGGAAAAAAAACATTAGCGTGCTTTGCCTTATATGGCAGTGTGCTGGACTGCATTGGAAACATAAATCCATGACAATGGCAGGTCTCTTGGGGATGATTCACCCCCCACAACGATAGCAGTCCACCGCTGTCTTGGTCTGATGCCCCATCCTTTACTCTGGTCCAGTCTTGAGGACCGTGTCTAGTTCTCTGCTGTGCCTGTTGATCCTGTTGCATATCTCGCAGCCATACTGCCCCATACTTTGTTGACCTCCCTTTCAGCTACACTTTGAAGCCCAGTGGGGCTTTTCCTCAACACATTCCATTGCCCAAGCTATCTCAATCACTTTTTCTAACGTTGGTGGTTTCAGCCAGGAGTTTCTTCTGGATACTGAAGTTAAGGAATCCACAAAGCAGTCGGTCATGCAACATATCATTAAGCGTGAGCCTGAAATTAGTGCTCAGGGAGCTGGTGAAGCCTGGCTATGAAGGCCAAGATGGAGTAAAATTTATAAAGTTGAAGGACGAGGGGCTGGAGTTAAAAGTGTTCTTTGACCAACCTGACTATTTGATCAAAAGCTCTTAAGATCTTAAGAGTCGGGTGCATTTGGAGATGTGACGTTCCTAATTAGATTATAAGTTTGGGGCCTGCATAATGTCAGAAGTATCACCTCTGTTCGTCTTCACCTGTGATCTCATTCGTGGTATACAAATAGCAGAGCTGTTCGATGTACTGACTCCAGTACAAACAGGTTCATTTTATTAATGGTAGCATTTTCAGTCACTTCCCAACTCTCATTGGTCCTTTTTCCCTTTTCAATTGCTCCTTCCTCCTCCCTCAAATCACAAAGTACTACAGGCTGCAATTGAACCTCGTTGCCAATGTGGTGACTTGAGAAACACACTGGAGGCTTCCGGTAGTAACTGAGGGGTTTATTAACGAAAGGCAAAGGCTGGTAATTATACAGGTTCAGAACACAATAGGGCGCCTTGTTTCCTTGGCACAGAAGTCCACATTGTCCAGGTCCTGCTCCCAGGGACCGCTGCGAACTCCCTATAGAGGTACATGAGGTACTCCCAAGGTTTACATACTCCGAGCGATTGGCCTCCAAGTAGTAACGTGGTCCGTCAGGCCTGCTCCTTTAAAGGGGCCACATGGATCCTCATTCTTGCTCCAAGCTAAGAAGGCTCCTTAGTCGTGAGCTCCATTGAAACAGCAATATCAGAAGCAGTCTTCAAACTTAGATTACGTTTCATTAATAACCTTCTTTGAGTGGCCTGATTTTTCAACCCACACACTTTAATAATCTCTAATTGTGTCACCCAACCAACTGCCAAGTACACAAAACTCTGCAAGTCACTGGAGGGTTGCAGCGAACTATGCAATATTTGAATCTTCTAAACTGATTCCATCGATGAAAATCAAACCTCTCCGCAATAATAAATGGCTTTTGTGAATAATAATCTGCTAGGATTTTTACTAGTTTTTGATATGTCTTATCTCTGGGGATCTCGAGCTTCTTAGCAAGAGTTTTGCTTCCAATTGTACTTCATCTCTTCTGACATTTTGTTGGCTTGACTATAATACATGGAATTTCTTGGAATATGACTTCAATCCTCTAAGTCCTCATCAAAAGAGGACATTGCACCAAAGTTTCCCACCATTTTTCACGGCATCAGAATGCTTTCTCCCCCTTTGCTTAATTCAGTGGTCTAGTTCATTCAAGGTGGATTACCAATTTGTAACAGCTTTAACTTTCATCAACTTTTATTTGCAGCAGCTTTAACTTGGATAAGAGTTCTGATAATCTTATTCTCTGACTCCATGTCTTACAGTACTGCACATGGTGAGCCAAGCAGCCAAACACCTCAGATTGCCTGTTTAAAATCGGCACAGGTTCTTCCTTTGAATTTTTGCCCCAAAACCTTACCGGTTCAGACGGCAGCAATTTCTGACCTTCTGTTAATCAGTTCAAGCTGCTCCACTCCCAGCGATTCTTTTGAGTCCCGCTCTCGTCATATTTTCATTTTGTAAACTGTTGTATCTTTAACTGGCTTTCACATCCTCATGGATTTGATGCAAGATTGACAGAGGTTAATTGAATAGGTCTTCACTGTACAATGCTTGGCATGAGACTCTCTAAAAGCCTGCGAAGTAGCCGAAGGCATCACGCATGTCAAATGACTTGATTCTTAAAGAGACACTGCACACAACTACAATAATCCACTTATACAACAGTACCCAAATGGCTGCTGTTTTTGACCTTTCACCAGAGTAACCCTAGGTTTTTGAGAGGAGTACAAGGATTAATTGAAAGTCACAAGGAAATATAAATTCGAGCAAAGATCTTGTACCCCCACATAAGATCCTTGAGGTTACCATTGACCAGAAACTGAATTGGACTAGTCAGATAAATACTCTGTCTATCAGAGCAAGTCAAAGGCTAGGAATCCTGCAGTAAGTAATTCATCTCCTGACACCCCAAAGCCTGTCTACCATCTATAAGGCACAAGTCAGGACTATAATGGAATACTCGCCACTTACCTGAATGAGTGCAGCTCCAACAACACTCCGAGCTCAACACCATCCTGGACAAAGCACCTCTCTTGATTGTTCCCCCTTCTACAAGCACTCAATTCCTCCGCTGCAACGCACAGTGGCAGCCATGTTTGCCATCTGCAAGATGAACTACAGGAACTCACCAAGGTTCCTTAGGTTGCACCTTTCAAACCCAAAACCTCTACCATCTAGAAGGACAAGAGCAGCAGATAACTGGGTACACTACCGCCTGGAGGTTCCCCTCCAAGTCACTCACCATCCTGAGTTGGAAGTGTATCCCCGTTCCTTCACTGTTGCTGGGTCAAAATCTAAGAACTCCCTCCCCAACGGCATAGTGGGTGTACCTACACTTCAGGGACTGCAGCAGTCAAGAAGGCAGCTCCCACCACCTTGTGAAGGGTATTATGGACAATAAATGCTGGCCTATCCAGGAGCACCCACATCCCGTAGATTATTTTTTTAAAAATGAGGCAATAGCCCAGATTTTCAAGGAGTAAAAATTATGAGGATGATGAGTTTGTTTCCTCTTAAGTCTGCTTTGTTTCTGCCTTTTCCCAGTTATGTTCAGCAAATTTCTTTGCTTGTTCACTCTCCTCAGCACATATTTTGTGACTTCCTTTTTTCAGCATTCATTAAAACTGACTATGTATGTGCAGCTGAAAGCACAGACTCAGAATTATCTCAGCAGGGGGTTCAGTTTTGACAACTGGAGACAACTATTAACTTTGCTTGACTGACATCTTCAAGTGTTATGAATTGATTTCTGTCAATGTCTTGATGTTTATTCACACACCATTAAGAGATGTGAAATGTTTTAAGCTCTTGTTATTGATACTTTAATGGTCTGTTTCATTGACATTTAGTTTCACTGCCACTTAATAGGGCAGGAATTGTCGAAAGAGCAGAAATGAAGAAAAAAAACAAGATTTGAGAATGGACGTTTTTCTAAGCATTTACACACATGCCATTCTTACTCAGTTGCTCTGCACATAGTGTCCACTGGGTGAATGGACATGGCAGGCATGTCTTGGAATGGTGGTCTGAGGGACATGGGGATAGGGGTCTGGAAGCATGGGGGTAGGGTGAATGGAGCACATGAGTTGGCATGGATGGTATGAAGGGCCTTAGTGAATGGGTGCAGAGGTGTGAAGGCCCATCACTTTTAATACAAATGAGAAGAAGTTCCAGTGAAGCACAGTGAAGCACTAGCCCACATCAGCACTCGGCCACCCCAAGAGTGGGGGACCTGACTCCCACACCTATGCATGGTGGAAATTGTACCTTTTTGGGGCCTTTGTACTGTGGTGACCCAGCGAGTCAGGAAATTCCCCCAAGTCGGAGCTACCATACTCAGTAGGGAAAATCCAGGCCAATGTGGCCCAGCACAGCTGGTGTCGGAATGCATCATCATTTATGCTCTGCCTCAAGGCAGGTCTTTGGTTCATAGCCTTCTTATGTCTCTGTCTGGCGTCAGCCTTTTTGTTTTCCAATTACATTCTTATTGTTCCTCGAAGTCTTCCTTCCATGGTGTCCCTCACTCGTCTGCTTTCTCTTGCGATATCCTCTGCTCAGTCTCTCTATCGTTTCCTCATTTTGTTCAGCAAACAGTTTGTTCACTCTCCTCAGCACCTCACTGTATTGTCGCTTCTTTGTCCAATTGATCCGTTCCATTCTCCTCCGATTACTTCCTGAATAATTTCAACACCACTTAAAACTATTGGTTGTGATTCAGCTAGAAATCATGTTTTTCATGCCCATAGCGACAATATTTCACAGCACATCCCTCAGACTCCACAAATCAAAATATAACTTTATTCACACATCATGTCAGACAGAGGGTCACAAGAGTGGAGAATGAACCTTTGACAAACGAGGTGCATACAAGACAGCATCAAACACTCCTGAACCTACACTGGGTAAATATTATCCCAGCACACCACAAGATAAACCAGAAGGTACATACTAAGTTCCAAGAGAAAGAAGGCTAGCAGAAGCAAGACTAACTAGATTGCAATACTCCATTTACCAGCATCCGAGGAAACTCCCAAGCCTGGTTGCGAAAAAGGCACTGAGACTAGGATGCTTTGGTAGAGACTGTTTATTGTTCAGCACAGAACTGATTTCTCCACTCTAAACCAGCCACCACGGTGCTAGCTGACTCCTCTTTATATACACAAATTCACCTTATTACCTTAAACTGTGGGGGTATTTAACATCCATCAACAGCACATATCGTCTGTTGATGGATGGGCAGCATGGTATTATAGTGGTTAGCACTGTGACTTCACAGCTCCAGGGTCCCAGGTTCGATTCCCTGCTGGGTCACTGTCTGTGCGGAGTCTGCACGTTCTCGCCGTGTCTGCGTGGGTTTCCTCCGGGTGCTCCGGTTTCCTCCCGCAGTCTAAAGATGTGCACGTTAGGTGGATTGGCCATGATAAATAGCCCTTAGTGCCCAAAACAGTTAGGAGGGGCTATTGGGTTACGGGGGTGGGATGGAAGTGAGGGCTTAAGTGGGTCGGCGCAGACTCGATGGGCCAAATGGCCTCCTTCTGCACTGTATGTTCTATGTATCAGATGTTAATAACCAGTGTCTTTTCCAAAACACTGTGCTGGTCAACAATTTTCATTTCTTGCAGTAACATTCAAACCTAACCATTGGGAAAGTACTCTGCTCTATCCTCTTTTGATCTAAACATTTGCCTACGTCCTTTTTGCCAGATTTGTCCAGTTGTTCAATCCATTAAACTTTGTAATATTATGCTTCCATCTACATTGCTTGAAATGCTGCCTATCTTTGTTCCATTAGCAAACTTAGAATTAGAAACATAGAAAATAGGAGCGGGGGAGGCCATTCGGCCCTTTGAGCTTATAATGTAGGAAATGCAGCAGCCAATTTGTACACAGTAAGATCCCACAAATAGCAACCAGCTAAAGAGCGGATGTTTTCTAATTATTTCGGTTCAGGGATGAATATTGATTAGCACACCAGGCAGAACGCCTCTGCTCGTCTTCAAAAGCTTCACATTCACCAGAAATATCAGGCAGGACCTGGGATTAGCACTTCATCTTCAAAATGGCACCTCCTTCAGTGTCATGATGGAATGCCAGCCTGGATTATGGCCTGGCTTTTCATTCTCGAGGTGGGTAGAGGGAGTTGGGAATGTTCCCAGCTCAGCCTGCCCACCTCGGAAGGGGAGGCAGTGTCCATAAAGGTGGGCTGGGTGCAGGCTTCAGTCAGACCAGCCAACCCAAGGTGAAATCTGGAGGCAGGTGAAGGGCACAGGGACTGCTGGGTGTGGAGGCAAGCTGTTTAATAGGCCTGAACCGGTGCTATGGGACTTTTCCCCCAGTGAAGAAAAAGCACAACGGCTCTCCATCCCTCACCCTTCACACTTCCTTCACCCTCCAAACACTCCAAAAGCCCCATCAATTCTACCCCATGCCCCCCCCCCCAACTCCCCAGGCCCCTCATGCTCCGAAGCTAAGTTCTGCCTATTCACCCACACTTTATATTGCTTCATTCTCCCATGCCATGCTCTGACCATTCACTCACCCCCATGTCCCCTCATGCCCAAATTTCCAAGCTCTACCATCCTGCCTTACCTTATGTGTCCCCATGCCCTCATTGCAAAGCTCTGCCTTTTCACCCATCCCCTATGTTCCTTCATGTCCATTGACCAGAGCTCTACCCTTCCATGTTCATTGACTTACTGTGCACTTTCTAGAACCAATCAATGCCATAAGTATGGTGGAATGTAGAAAAAACTTAAAAATGTAATCCATTAAGAACTTTGTCCTATTCTTGAAAAACTTTCAGTACCATGCAAATAAAACTGTCAATAATCCAGGCCCTATGAAGTGTCAAAAACCACAAACCTTTGAAACCACTTAACTTGTGTCAACAAACATTGTGAAATTGACCACAGGCATCAGAGTGTCCACATTATCAATCAAACAAGGTTTCGGCTGGAGAGCAGGTGTTCTTGTAAATCAATAGTTATATGAGCTCTCATAGTGGATTTGAGGGAACATAGAGAGTGAGTAGAAGGGCAGAGCTTGGCACAAGGAGCATGAGGGAACATAGGGCGTGGGTGGGGGGCATAACTTGGCACGAAGGCATTAGGGAACAGAGATGTTATGATAGAATCATAGAATTTACAGTGTAGAAGGAGGCCATTCAGCCCATCGAGTCTGCACCTGCCCTTGGAAAGAGCACCCTACCCAAGCCCACACCTCCACCCTATCCCCGTAACCCAGTAACCCCACCCAACCTCCTTGAACACTAAGGGCAATTTAGCATGGCTAATCCACCTAATTTGCACATCTTTGGACTGTGGGAGGAAACCGGAGCACCCAGAGGAAACCCATGCACACACGGGGAGAACGTGCAGACTCCGCAGACAGTGATCCAAGCCGGGAATCAAACCTAGGTCCGTGGAGCTGTGAATCAACTGTGCTAACCACTATGCTGCCCTCTGGCCCTCTCTACCCTCTCATTGGAAATAAAATATCGCACGGCACTATTTCAAAGAAGATCAAAGGAGGTCTCCGTGGTGTACCGGCCAATATTTATTCCCACAACCAACATTATTAAAACCAGATTACCTTGCTGTTGCAACACTGCTGTTTGCGGAATCTTACTGTGCAGAGGTTGGCTGCTGTGTTTTCTATATCACAACAGTGACTTCACTTCAAAAGTCCTTCCCTGGTTGTAAAGCAATTCCAGATGGCGTGAGAGCATAAAAGACGCTGGAGGACTTGTGGTGCAGTGGGACTGTCCCTATCTCTGGGCTAGGTGTTCAAGGTTCAAGTCCCCACCAGGACTTAATGGCCACAGAAGGAGTGTTCATATGTGGTTCAATGGACTGACAATCCAGCCTGAAAATCCTTCCACCACCTCCCCACTATTCCCCAAATGGAAAGAAAAGTGTGCGTGAAGACAAAAAATGCTATACAAATGCAGGGGCTGCAGGACGGTTCCTGAGATACCCCCAGGGCTGTTAGACCTTGTGGTGTCGCATAGCAATCATCATAGTTGGCTTGTACTTTGACAAGTGTCAGGAATGACATAAGTGCCCTCCTTTTGCAATTTTTCTATTCCCAAGATTTTCAAAAAATAGGGACAGGTCGCATCCTTAATGTCAGGAGTCATAGATCATAGAATTTACAGTGCAAGAAGCCATTCATCCCATCGAGTCTGCGCCGGCCCTTGGAAAGAGCACCTTACTTAAGCCCACACCTCCACCCTGAGCCCGTAACCCAGTAGCCCCACCTAACATTTCTGGACTGTGGGAGGAAACCGGAGCACCCGGAGGAAACCCACGCAGGCACGGGGAGAATGTGCAGCCTCCGCGCAGACAGAGACCCAAGCTGGGGGTCTTACCTGGGACCCTGGAGCTGTGAAGCAACAGTGCTAACCACTGTGCTACCGTGCAGCCCCACAGTCACTGTGCACCAATCAAATGAATTCAACGATAAGCTGGAGTTTTAAGGGTCACCGATGGAGAGGGCTCAGAGATTCTAACTTAACTCCCAGAGGGTAGTGCGCTCAACAGTGAACATCTTTCCCCATTCGATGGGAAGATACAAAGGGAACGTGGAGACACATCTCACAGAACAAGCCGGCTCCGGGCAGATGCTATACAATTTCATGAAGGTCCGATCTCGGTGCTAACTGGCCTGCGGGGATTTGAAATGTGAGCAGCACCTGAGGAATCAACGGCAGCTCTCTGCGCAGTTTATAATTAAAGATTAAAATAAACGAGAAGTTTGCCACAAGGCAATAGATTTAGCAGCTGACAGACTCATCCTGTCCCATGCTGTGTCCATCACAGATTTAAGTGTTGTCACATATCACATTGGAATTTTAATAGTTACATTTAGTCAAGAACTGTATTTTTTTTGCTATATTTGATTTCCAGGCTCTCCTTTTGTTATTATATGCACATACATAGCCTCTCTGCTTTGCTCTTTGTCTGTTATGTCCATCCCAAGGCTGAGAGCAAGGAATGTTGACAACCTCCCACGTTGCTGCTCCCAAACTGGCCACAAGGGGCCGCGGGCAAACTCACTGGATCAACATGCCTCTAATTTTCTCCTTCTCGCTGTAAGGAAACACTTTGGCCCCTGGCAATTGTCCCTCCCCCAGTAAGCAGGGCTTACTGTACATCAAATAAAATGCTTCTGGAAATGGGATTATTTGCAGCTAACACATCTATAAACCAACAGGGAGTTCTCTGTATAATGTAGATGTAGTTGTTATGTTTTTAAAAAGATATTTGTGTACAAGCTGTTGTGGTTTCAGGCCCACCAAGTTGGGTCTCCAGCTGTTACTGAGCTTTTATCTTCTGTTTCGTGCCAGCTCCATTGAGAAGCAGGACGGATGCTAGACTTTGTTCAGGTGAATGGCTTGAGTAGGCAACAGGCACAGCTGAGCTCTTTCCAACTGGGTCAGTTAACATTGAAGCTCCACCAGATTTGGTACAGACACAAGTTGCAATGTCTCTTCGAGCCGACTTCATTTTAAAATCATCTTTGTTGCACAACCGTACTTCCTCGACAATCCCCTGCATGGAATCATCATTGATCACTGCAGTTTGTTGCCGACTCACAGTGAAACAACAATGTACAGTAAAACGTCTTCAGACAGTTCACAGAAGCGTCATCAGTGACAGCTCAGGATATTAGTACAAGTGGCCAGGGTATGGTAAAGGAGAAGTGAGAGGCAAATATTCTATGGCAGACGTTACTACATTCTAACTGAAATGGAAGATCCCCCAGTAATTTGAACTGTCTTATACAGTCCTTACATTTCTCATTAACAACCCAAATATTTGTATTTAATTTTGGAAGACTGTGAGGAAAGGACACCTTGCTTCAGGAGTGATCGCACAAAAAATAGGGATATGATATATTAAAACAAACTTTCTGATGAACACAGTATTAACATTCTTAACATCACACCAAAAATAGCTTACAATTACACCTTAACAATCCTACTCAATACAGTGAATACAATACAATACCCTTAAATGCTATGTTTATTCCCACTTAAAATACAAAATAAAACATCTCAACTCTCAATCCACAACAAATACCAATGGCACAGAAGAATACTTCATTTACAGAGATGTGCTTTGAGAAAGAGTGATCTCTGGACACTGCATTAAAGTAAATATATGACTCCTGTCAGATGCATGCAGCAATTACGGCTGTATGTCTTCAAAAGCTGTTTCAACTGGCTTGTTTCAGCTTCCCCTTATCAGACAAGTCTGCACTGCTTTAAAAACTGTTGATCTCTTTTTAACTAAACTGCAAAGACCAAAACCTGACTTGTGGTCCCAGCTTCACCCAGCACAGAACTGATCGTATTTTCCGCCAAAACACCTGGGGCGGGATTCTCCCCTACCCAGTGGGGTGGGTGGTCCCGGTGCCGAGGAGTGGCGTGAAGCACTCCGGCGTCGGGCCGCACCAAAGGTGCAGAATGCTCCACACCTTCAGGGGCTAGGCCGGAGCCAGAGTGGTTTGCGCCCCGCCATCCGGTGCGGAATGGGTTTGGTGCCACGCCAACTGGCGCCGAAGGACCTTTGCCGGCCAGAGCGAGTTGGCGCATGTGCGGGAGCGCCAGCGTGTGCTGGTGTCATCCCAGCGCATGCGCAGGGGGCCATCGCGGAGGACTATAGCAGCCGACGTGGAGGAATAGAGTGCCCCCACGGCACAGGCCTGCCCGTGGATCAGTGGGCACCGATCGCGGGCCAGGCCACCATGGGGGCACCTCCTGGGGCCAGATCCCCCCGCACCCCCCCCCCTCCCCCCCCGAGGACACCGGAGGCTGCCCGCGCAGCCAGGTCCCGCTGGTAAGTACCCACTTTAATTTACGCCGGCAGGACCGGCCGAAAACTGGCGGCCACTCGGCCCATCGCGGGCCGGAGAATCGCTGGGGGGTGCCGCCAGCAGCCACCGACTGTTGCGGTGCGATTCCCGCCCCCGCCAAATCCCTGGCGCCGGAGAATTTGGCAGCCGGTGGGGGTGGGATTCACGCCGCCCCCCCGGCGATTCTCCGACCTGCCGGTGGTCAGAGAATCCTGCCCCTGATACCTTAGCTCTACACAGCAATTATATCATCTCACCAAGCTGAAAACAAATTAATTCCTCAGAGAATCACCTTAACCAAAGGAAAATTGCATTAGCCCAAGCTTTTACAATAGTTTATTGCACCTCCACCTCTCAAAAACCTTGTTATCTGTCAACCTGAGAATTGTATAAAACATAATTTCAGCAGTCAAACACAGTCTAACCCTGGCTTTTAACCATTACTTCACCAAATATCTATAACACAATGGACGCAGTCTAATGGGAAGATTTGGGTGAGCCCGGTAGATAGCGGAAGGCCAAAATCGAGATTCACGCCGGGTGCGAGTCAGTTTGCTATCTAACCGGCTCGCTCACGATGGTGAGTTCCATATCTCGCCCAAAGATGGCAGGAAAATCGTAAACCGTAATTTGTATTCATTTCAATCTCATTAGCGGTATTGAAGTTAAATCTAATGGCCTCCCAGGATTTAACTGGCTCCTCAGCGAGAAATCACGCTGGTGTTATTTAGTACTCCTTTTCAAAAACGTGAAGCTGGTGCAATTGCTGCTGAGGAGACCTGATGAGGTGACCCATTTCCATTCGCAACATGCAGCTCAAGGGCAGTAGAGTTGCTGCCCCAGTGCACAGGGGGCAGGTGGGCAACACCACCTAGGAGTTGGGTTTGGTTGGGGGACTGAAGTCTTCCATGTCTGGGATTGCCCAGGGGCCAGGGCCGGGGGTGGGCAGCGTAGAGGTCAACAAGGGGTGGGGGTGCAGACAGGCCGGTGTGAAAATTGATGTGACAGAGGCCTCAAAATGTATCAGATGCAACATGTTGTAAAAGTGCACTCAATAAACATTTCCTTTTCCCCTAGCTACGGATAGTGACACCCCCTCAGTGACTCCAATGCCCACCCGGTGCTTCCCATTCTCCTTCATCTTGCATGATCTAGGGCTACGTCCAGGTGTGTCCCCAGGAGGTGACAACCTGCTGCTTTCTGTGCCCTGTGGCCTTTGATGCCCGTGGCAGACGTCCTCTGCAGGGTCTGGAGTCAGAGGGCCCCGGCCAGTATCACGGGCATTGCCGTGTCACCCTGTTCTGTCCACTGCCCATGAGATGCGCCGGTCTCAGGAGGTAGGACAATCAGGAGAACTGAAGGCCACCACCGTCTCCCTGGTGGAAGTCTCCAGGTTGGCCTCCAGTGCTTCCTCCACCCTGACGGTGCACCCTGAGCCCTTGGATCTCCATGGGATGGAAGAACAACTAGAGTGAGCTCCAGAGGCCTTAGGGTCATCTGGCGCTGCCGGTCCTGAAGGCTATTCATTGTCTGCATCATGGTGTCAATGCCATCAGCGATGCTCCTCAGTGACTGGGACATGCTCTACAGTGCCTTGGCAAAGTCTGGGACATGTCCCTCAGTGACTGAGACATGCTGTCGAGGGCCTCAGCCATGGCTGGCACTGACTGAACCATGCCTTGCACACCACCACTCATGGAGCGGATGTAGTGCACCAGGTATTCAACTGAGGTCGCCACCCTAGTAGTGTTGGTCTCGTAGCCTTGCAGTGCTGGCACCATCTCCTGCTCATGTAGCCCTTGGGACTCCTCCAATTGGCTATGGACTTGCTCGAGTGTCGCTGACATCCCCCTCTGAATCTCATAGCCACACCCTATCGACCTCATGAGCTCCGGGATATCCTGGTCTCGGCATCTGATTGGGACTTAGATGAGTCCTAGGTCCAGCAGTCGTCCGTTTGCTGACTCACCTAGATGTTCCTACCTTCACCTGATTGCATCAGCATCTCTGTGGTGCTCTCCAGATTGTGCCCTAGAAGCCTGTCCACTAATGTTGCCCGCTGAGGTGTGTATCTGCGCTGGAGGAAGGTGCAGTTGAAAGCTGGGATGCATCGATGGTGGTCTACTCGGAGCTCTCCTCCGATGTGAGGCATATGAAGGGCGTGGACCTGGACATGAAGGGGTTGTGCTGGTGGACACGCGGGGGTTCTGACGAACAAGCATGAAGATCAGTTTGGGGAGGGAGGGTGCGAGGCGCGAACTAGTGATTTGTCAGGGGAGAGTTATAAATTTAAGGATGCCAGGAGAGAGGTGGTGACTTACCCTTTCAGCTCATTGGACGTCGTTGGTTTTCTGGGCGGCGGTCCTCCGGCACAAGCTTCCCGCATTCACTGCAGCTGCCACTGGCTCCCAGGCGGCATTGCCAGCCCTGCTGCTGCTGGGCCTCTGACCCCCTCGAGGGAACAAAATGACCCATCTCACATCCACCACGTCCAACAGCCTGTCCAAGTCGACATCACTGAAGCAAGGGGATGGTCAGCGCACTGCCATTCTTCTTTCTTCTGTGTTGACTGTGGTGAGGGAGCGTTTAAAAGCAATTTTGGTGCTTAATCAGCCCAACCCCTCCATTTACTGCTGTTTTACTATTTATATGCCGATAAAAGACCTTTGGATTCCCTTTCATGTTAGCTGCCACTCTCTTCTCATACTCTCTTTGGCTCTCCGATTTCCTTTTCCATGAAGGTTCAGCATCCAATCCTGTCCTTTGTTCATAGAATCATAGAATCCCTTCAGTGCAGAAGGAGGCCCTTTGGCCCTTCACATTTGCACCAATGCTTGGAAAAGTACCCCACCCAGGCACACACCTCTACACTATTCCCATAACCCAGTAACCCCATCGAACCTTTTGACAATCAGGAGCAATTTAGCATGGCACATCTTTGGATTGTGGGAGGAAACCGGAGAACCCGGAGGAAGCCCACGCAAACACGGGGAGAAAGTGCAAACTCCTCACAGACGGTCAGCTGAGGCCGGAATTGAACCCGGTACTGTGACGCAGCAGTGCTCACAACTGTGACACCATGCCGCCTCGAGGTCTCCCTGATCACCATGACATCATGGGCGGGATTCTCCGGACAGCCAGCTGCATGTTTCCCGGCGACGTGCCGTTCGTTGGCGGCGGGATTCTGTTCTCTCACCGCCTGTCAATGGGAGTTGCCATCAAAACCACCCCATGCCGCCCACTGGCGGCGATGCGCTGCCAACGGGAAAAGTGAATCTCGATGACCGGAGAATTCCGACCCATGTTCCGATGTGACTCTTTGCGCCTATTGCTCATCGATGTCTTGACCGACTTCAATATGCAGGGGATTTAGATCGATCATGCCATCATTTAGGCTGCTCAGAGATCCGTTACCATGTGGATCGGTGGGCAGGTTGAGAGATTACCCTGCACTGGGGCATGGCTGGAGCAGAGACAGACATGGTCACGATCTCTGAGAATGCTGCTCTCTTCAGCCCCTCCACAGTCTCCTCAAAATGTAGCAGGCATGGCAGAAAACAGGAAATACCATCCACCTGCAGCAGACTTGACCAAACCAGTCGCAAAGACATTTGTGACCCTGTATCGGAGATGTAGGGTCACCTCAGTTCCAGCTGATACCGAGCACTGAATCGTCTGATGGAGTACCTGGAATGAGCACGAGGATGGGTTGTGGAAGACACATCAGATACTGCGATCAAAGAGGAACAATGGAGTCAAATGTACCAGGTGCAATCACTTATAGGAAAATCAATGAGTTCAGCTGTACTGTTGTTCGATGTAGAGAATCTATTTCTGGTAGAGATGAAAGGATCCATGGTAACTGAGGTAGCGCAGAAGGTGTATTAGAATTGTGTATCGCTCACGCAAGTATTAACCATATGGGTAACCCAGTTAGACAAATGTCTCCTCTCTGAGAGGTCGCTGAACTCTGTTAATTGATTGTGTTCGAAATGGTACCAACTAAATCACAGAAAAAAATATAAGCAGCATGGGTAGGAATCAGACCATGGAGAAAATGGTTCCAAGAGGGAATTAGATTCAACAGAGGCGAGACAGACGGAATTCCTTTATTTTCACTTGTTCCTATTGGAAGCAACAAATGCGATTTCCTGCATCCCTGGGCTAATTGGCCTTGCTGGTGCCTAGGTCTCTTCCTGGAGTTCCTTTACACTTTGATCAACACTGTGGTAGAGTAGCAAGCACCAAGGGGGTGGGGAGGGGGGGGGGGGGGGGGGGTGGGAGGCTGTTCATTTTAAACTGACCAACTGGTTGGGAAAGTAATAGTTTCGGATAAAATGCTAATTTTACACCACCCAGTAATACTCTCCATTAACTTCAATGGGCAGTAAAACCCAACAGGGTGTAAAATGAATCTTGCACCCGGCCCTATGGTTTCCCAACTGGCAGCCTAGTTTAACATTGCATCCCCATGTATCGGGGCACCAGGAGGTCTGTGTTGCTGCACCACTATCGTGTCACCCCCACGTGCCCCAACTCAACCTGTCCAGATCTGGACATGAAGTGTCATTCAAAGATGTTTTTCGGAATCTTCCCTTCGCTGATCACAACTCCCAACCCATTATGAGGAAGATAATTGCATGCAGTGAGCTGTAAACTCTGTGATTCAGGCAAATGCCCTCACTTACAAGGAGTTAACAGCTAAGATAATTGAGCTGTCAGGAGGGACGGTGCGTGGAAATAAAATGGCCTTGGACTTTCAATTTCAGGCTACCTTGGACAATGTTATTAATTAGGTTTCTATTATCTCCTTCAGAGTCACGAAGAGCCGGTCAGAAGAACCCTGACAAGATTGAATTCAAAAATGCAGAAAGGTTACATGGACTGTGTCGGTAGGAGTGTTTAACTGATACTGATGCATGATCGATAACGGGATGCAACAGAATCACAAAGTAGAACAAAAGTATCAGCTCGGTTCAGTACAGATCAGGATGAGACCATTCAGTCCGTCGATCCTACACCTCAACTCCATTTGCCTGTCTTTGATCCATAACCTGTGATATTCTTATCCAACAAATGATCTATCCCCTCAGCCGTATGTAGTCCAATTGCCTCAGTATGCACAGGCTTTTACATATTTCCATTACTCTGTGCATGAAAAAAATGTTTCCTGGTTTCCCTCTTGAATATTCTGGCATTAATGTTCTGAGGGCACAGTGGTTGGCACTCCTGCCTCACAGTGCCAGGGACCCAGGTTCATTTCCAACCTTGGATCACTGTGTTGAGTTTGCACGTTCTCGCCATGTCCGGGTGTTCCGGTTTCTTCCCACAAGTCCAAAGATGTGCAGGTTAGGTGGATTGGCCATGCTAAATTGCCCCTTAGTGTGCCCAAAGGTTAGGTGCGGTGACTGGGATTGGGGGGGGGGGGGGGGGGGGGGGAGTGGGCTTAGGTAGGGTGCTATTTCAGAGGGTCGGGTAGACAGGATGGGCTGAATGGCCTCCTTCTGTACTGTAGAAATTCTATGATTCCAATCTTAAGATTTTCTCCCGATGTTCTCGGACCCAAGGAAGACATCACATCCGATCCTTTTAACAATTTAAACACCTCAGATCACTCCTCAATCTTCCACACACAAGGGAAAACAAACCAGGTTTATGCAACCGTCCCATAGATCAGGAGGACTACTGCTAACTTCAGCACATCTTCTAGGCAGACACTTCAGTGCAATACCGAGAAAGCGCTCGTTTAAATCTCACTATGAACTGAGACCCGGCTTGTCCACTCCAGTAGATGTGAACATAGGAATTAGGAGCAGAAGTAGGCTATTCAGCCCTTCGAAACTGCTCTGCCATTCAATCAGATCATGGCTGATCTGTTCCTGGTCTTAAATCCACCTCCCCACCTGTTGCCCATATCCCTTTAACCTGTTTTTTTATTAAAAAATATATCTATTTCTTTCTTGAAACCATTTAATGATTCAGACTCCCCCTCCTCCTCGGTTTCCCCCCTTAACCCCCTTTTTTCCCCCACCAATTTAGTCCGTGTCCATCTTGTGGATGAGGAGGGGATAGGTTTACCACCTCCCCCTCTCTTTGTGTTGTTCCTTTTGTTCCCCCTCCGGTTCCCTCTTCTCTTCCTCTCCCCCTCACCCTGGGTTGTGTGTCCCTGACGTTCCTCTTTTGCTTTCCAGTTTTCCTAGTTGTTGTTGTCCTCCAACGGGTTTTGGAAGTAACAAAGATGATTGACTGTACAGAATGAGGATAGATATTGGCTGCCTCGCGACTTACTGATGAGAGGAAGTAAAGGTTTCCAAAGTGTGGTGTATTTACAGTATGTCCTGCCTCGGGCAGTGTCTGCTTTCCAGCTCTGGGAAAAGCCTACTGCGCCCAGCAGTAATGAAGTAAAGATGTAAGAATAATGCCTGAGGAAACCAAGGGCAGCAGTCAAACATCACTCTGAGAGGATCTGTAAATTCCTAGCTCAGATGAGAAGTGTTTCCTGTACTTTTCAAGTGTTAGTCGTGATTCAGAGCACTGCAGATAGCAGACTTCAAAACCTAGGTTGATATCCCAGTGCAGTGCTGAAGGAATGCTGCACTGTTGGAGGTGCCATTTTTCAGCTGAGATGGTAAACTGAGGCCGTCACCCTTCTCATTTGGGGATCCAACTTTCATAATTTGAAGAACGGGGGAATTCTCCTCAGTATCCTGGCCAATATTTATCTCTCAACTAACATGACTAAAACAGATCATGCGGGTAATATCTCAATGCTATTTGTAGGATATTGCGGTGCACTCTTTCCCCGTGGTTTCTGTGGATATTAGCACCCGTTTCCCTGGGTTTCTGTGGCTATGACTCATCTTTCATTCTCACTCCATAGTATAAATATTTCCCACTTTTTCTGTCTTATCGCTTTGACAAAGGGTCATCTGGACTCAAAACGTTTGCTCTTTTCTCTCCCTACAGATGTTGTCAGACCTGCTGAGATTTTCCAGCATTTTCTCTTTGGTTTCAGATTCCAGCATCCGTAGTAATTTGCTTTTATTGCAGTGCACAGATTGGTTGTCACATTTCCTACAATAAGACAGCAATTGCACTTCACTCCAAACACAATTCTCCATTTGGGAGGCTATGGGCGGGATTCTCCTTTGCCCGACGCTGAAATCGTAATCGGCGATCGGGCGGAGAATCCCTGTTTACGACCGAATCGTGCCTGTTTTTGGATGCTGTGCTGTGCTATACGGCGCGATCGCTGCAGGTCGTCACCATGCGCATGGGCGGCAATGGATCAAACAATTTTCCAGGCGTTTATATCAGAAAGGCTATGCGTTTTACGTGGCACGGCTGCTAGTTCCTCACTGGTCGGAGGGTCGGTACGGGCGTGGCACCAACGTTTTTGTTGTAAAACCAGACACATCCTCTGGACAAAGCTTCAAAATGGGAGAATCCAGCCTATGTTCTCCCGCTGGAGATGAATCACCTCTGTGTTGTGTTATGCTTCTTCATGTAGCATAAGCTGTTTCCTTGATATATGCTCTGACAAAGGAAGGGTCAGACTTGGAGATAGGTTTAATTTATTAGATAACAATTATTGAACAGTTAACAATTCTCCTACTTGAGTTTGACTCTCCTGCTAATCTTGCTGTAGTAACTCAGTCCAACTAACCTATCTGCTCTAAGCCATGCGGTGGGTGTGATGCTTCTGATCTGTCACTGTCCTTTCTGAGTGTCGCCTGTGGAAAGAGAAAGAGCATGTGTGCCCTGTCCTTTTATATGGGCTGCCCCCTTGTGGTAGTGTCACCTCTGGGTGTCTTGACTGCCCATTGGTCATATCCTATTCTATGTGTTCATTAGCTCAATGTCTGCATATCATGCATGACATCTCCGGTGCTCCCTCTAGTGTTCACTTAGTAGTAGTGTATTTACATTAACCCCTTGTGTATTTACAGTGATGCATATCATCACACTCTGATATGTACTCTCAGTGGGAACGGCTGATCAGAGGCGATTCACTATCCCTTGCCATGAAAAATTATGCATGGCGGCGATTGTGTCCCGAATCCCGCTATCGGGCCGCCATTTTGAGGTCCAGCGGCTGGCCCTCCTCCCCCACAATGCAATTCTGTTCTCCCCCACCACAAGAATTGCTGCGCAAATCCCCTCCCAGTAAAAGGGTGACCGCCTCCCCCCCCGCCACCACCACAACCGACCCACCTACTCGGGAATTTATAAGGTTGATGTATCCTCTGGTTGGAGAGTCCAGAACTAGCGATTGCATTCTGAGGAAAAGGAGTCAACGATTTAGGGCTGAGAGGAAGAGAAATTTCTTCACTTGAAGAACTGCTGACCTTTGGAATCATTTATTTTCGTGGGTTGTGGCTACTCAGTTGCTGAATCTGTTCAAGACTGAGATCGATAGAGTTTTGGGCTGCTAAAGGAACTAAAAGGACTGAGAAGGTGGAATCAAGGCAGAACATCAGCCATGCGTGGCGATCAGCCTCCAAGAGTTGAAAGATGAAAGGGAACACCAAATTCCTGTTATACACCATTCCGCCATGGGCATACATCACTGTTCCTTCACTGTCACTGGGTCAAAAGCCTAGAACTCCCTTCCAACAGAACTGTGAGTGTCCTGACACCACACAGACTTCAAAGAATCATAGAATTTACAGTGCAGAAGGAGGCCATTTGGCCTATCGAGTTTGCACCGGCCCTTGGAAAGAGCACCCTACCCAATCCCACACCTCCACCTATCTCCGTAACCCAGTAACACCACCTAAACTTTTTTTTGAACACTAAGGGCAATTTATCATGGCCAATCCACCTAACCTGCACATCTTTGGACTGCGGGAGGAAACCGGAGTACCCGGAGGAAACCCACGCAGTCACAGGGAGAACGTGCAGACTCTGCACAGAAAGTGACCCAAGCCGGGAATCGAACACTGGGTCCCTGGAGCTGTAAAGCAACAGTGCTAATTACTGTGCTACCGCGCCGCACAGCGATTCAAGCAGGCGGCTCACCACCACCTTCTCAAGGACTATTAGAGAGTGGAAAAAAATGCTGGCCTAGCCATGGACATCCATATCCTGAGAATGAATATTTAAAGACTTTTACAAAACCAGCAGCTGGCAAGGACGACCTTGGTTTAAGGTAAAAGAAAAATTTTCACTGCGGCTCTATCTGCCTGCGATAACACAGTCATTCCCTGACATAGGGCAGTGGTTTAGAGCACAAATTAAATCACAAAGTTTGGCTTTGTGTTGGTTGATCTAGTCCCAAGTCCCGAGTCGCCCATTGCAATAAGACACGTGCTTAGCAAATGGTTGATTTATAAGCCTACAGTACTCTGCTGATCAAACAGAAAGCTATGTGATTGAGTTGCAAGGGCTGACTTTGCACAGAGGGCTAATTTACCAAACCTGCTGAGCATTACTTTGAATTTCATTAGTTCGAGATGATCAATAACAGTTACACAGTCATTTTGAAGCATGTCCAAGAGCAGCACGTGACTGTACAGATAAAATCTGCCACCAATACTAAGCTTACTGGGCTTAGTAAAAGAAATATTTCTACCTCAGAGACAGAGGCCTGAATCTTGTGTCCATCGGTGAAAGGCACTAAATACCAGATTGAGGGGCTGAGCAGTGGGAAGGTGGGGGGAGCTGCTGAGATCCAATTACTTGCCTTGCAGCTGAACCCCCTGCGCCTCTCTCTCTCTGTGACACCCCCATCCCCCCCCCCCCCCCCCCCCGAAACTCAGGAGATTGGGTCATTCCACGATACTGGAACTCAGGTGCCTGCCCTTCTGGGCAGCAACCACAGCCTTCCCAGTGGCGCTGCTGAGCACGTGAGCTGCTTCCTCTGATTGGCCTCCGGCCCAACTGGGGTCTTGATCTCAGGAGAAAGCCCATCACTGCCTGAGTTGGTGTGGTTCATGGTGGGTTTTCCCGAAAAGAGGCAGCCTGTGTCTCTCACCAGCTCTCCAGCCAACAGGCTAGAATCCCCAGCTCCTCAACAAGATTCCACTCAGACATTTGTGGGTAATATAGACTGATGACAATAAAATATGGACGATTCGAGGCCTGGATGGGGAAGGGCAGTTAAAGCCAAAGGCGAGAGCAGAGACAGACCCCTGACAGTAAAATACAGAGTCAGGGCCCGGCCTGTAAATTAAAACACAGAGTGCACCGCTGTTCCTGCTAGGTGGGCCGATGTGATCTTAATCGCAATCCACCCCACTTAGTCATTCCTTTTGGAGGGGGTTGTGATTTGCACCAACATTTAGAGGGGCAGGGCCTAAAGACACCGGCAGATCCAGCAAGGGTGTCCCGATTTCAAAGTAAAATGGCAGATTCTCCCCCCCCCCCCCCCCCCCCCCCCACCCCCATGGACATCAGGACCTCCCCACACTCCTCACCCCCCCCCCCCCCTCCCCCCCACCCCCCCCACATCAACCATCTCCCCACCACAGAGTCAGGGCCTGGAGACGGGACATTGGAGAGGCCAATCAAGCTTGGTATATGCAAGTTGGATAGGCCCCACAGATGGTAAGAAGTGCCTTGTTTCATGACACCCTGGGCAAGTGCACGGTCAATTCCAGCCCCATTGGTCCCAGACTTACAACACAAGTAAATTAACCAATGAATCTTATCAAAATACCCAAAGACTTTGGCCCTTGCCTGCCCAATAATTATAGTAACTGGGTGTTGTGGTCGGTATTAGAGGTATTACGGTACCTAGGTTGATGCTGTAAGATCATTGGTGTGGGAGGTGCCTGAGACAGTAAGATCATTAGCGAAGCCTGCCTGCTGGTTCCGCCCAGTAAAGTGGAGTATAAGAGTCTCTGTCTCCCTTGTTGCTGCATTCTGTAACTGCGCTGCTGGGGGAAACATCTAGTCCAGTAAAGCCTTCAATTGTACTCCAATCTCGCTTCGAGACTTATTGATTGTGCATCAATTTATTGGCCTAGATTTTGAAGAAGGGAGCTCCGCATCAAGCCGGAGTGTCTGCAACTTAGCTCCCATGCGGCAAACTCAGCGGCAACCTTCAAACACTGGCTGGCGTGTTTCAACGGATACCTCAGGACGACCACAACTACACCCATGGAAGACCAGAAACTGCAAGTTCTCCACTCGAGGGTGAGCCCAGAGATCTATATGCTCATCGAAGATGTGGACGATTTTGAGGCCGCGATGGCCCTGTTGAAAGGACACTACATTCGCCCAGTAAACCAGGTCTATGCCTGACATCTGCTAGCGACAAGGCTACAAACCCCGGGGGAATCGCGAGACGAATTCTACCGCGCACGTCTGGTACTAGGTAGTAACTGTGACTGACCGCAAGTTTCAGCCAGCGACCACACAGAACTTTTAATCCGGGACGCATTCGTTGCAGGTATGCTGTCCTCCCAAATCCTTAACTTAACCTACAACAAGGATAAATGCGTGTTCAGCACCGACCGTCTAGCCATCCTCGGCTATGTAGTGCATGATGGAGTCATAGGCCCTGATCCCGAACGCATGCGCCCCCTCATGGAGTTATCCCTCCCCCACTGCTCCAAGGCCCTGAAACGCTGACTGGGATTTTTTTCATATTACGCCCAATGGGTCCCCAATTATGCGGATAAGGCCCGCCCACTATTCCAATCCACGGTTTTCCCCCTGTCGGCAGAGGCCTGCCAGGCCTTCAGCCGCATAAAGGCAGACATTGCAAAGGCCACGATGCACGCAATTGATGAATCCCTTCCCTTCCAAGTTGGGAGCGACGTGTCCGACATAGCTCTGGCGGCCACCGTCAACCAAGCGGGCAGACCCTTGGCCTTCTTCTCACGCACCCTCCATGCTTCAGAAATCCGTCATTCCTCCGTTGAAAAGGAGGCCCAGGCCATAGTAGAAGCTGTGCGGCACTGGAGGCATTATCTGGCCAGCAGGAGATTCACGCTCCTCACTGACGAACGGTCGGTAGCTTTTGTGTTCGATAATGCGGGGCAAGATAAAGAACGATAAGATCTTACGGTGGAGGATCGAGCTCTCCACCTACAACTACGAGATCTTGTATCGTCCCGGGAAGCGAAACGAGTCTCCTGATGCCCTATCCCGCGGCACATGTGCCAACGCACAAGTGGGCTGACTCTAGGCCCTCCATGAGGACCTCTGCCGCCCAGGGGTCACTCGATTCTTCCATTTTATCAAGACCCGCAACCTGCCCTACTCCATCGAGGAGGTCAGGACCGCCACCAGGAACTGCCAAATCTGCGCAGCGTGCAAGCCGCACTTCTACAGGCCAGAGAAAGCACACCTGGTAAAGGCTTCCCGTCCCTTTGAATGCCTCAGTATGGACTTCAAAAGGCCCCTCCCCTCCACCGACCGCAACATGTACTTCATGAACATGATTGACGTGTACTCACGGTTCCCATTCACCATCCCCTGCCCTGACATGACTGCAGCCACCGTCATAAAAGCCCTCCACCGTATCTTTACCCTGTTCGGTTTCCCCGCCTACATACACAGCGATAGGGGGTCCTCCTTCATGAGCGGCGAACTGCGTCAATTCCTGCTCAGCAAGGGCATTGCCTTGAGCAGGACAACCAGTAATAACCCCCGGGGTAACGGAAAATTAGAGAGGGCGAACAGAACGTCAGACACGTCGCCCCCAACTTGGAAGGGAAGGGATTCATTATGGTCCAGAAATCTCCCAGTCTCCCGCTGACAGGAGGTCCTTCCCGATGCACTCCACTCCATTCGATCATTACTGTGTACCACGACCAACCAAACACCGCATGAATGTCTCCTTGTCTTCCCTAGGAAGTCCTTGTCCAGGACCTCGCTCCCAACCTGGCTGGCAGCTCCTGGACTCATCCTGCTCCGCAAACACGTGCGGGCGCACAAGTCGGACCCATTGGTCGAGAGGGTCCACCTCCTTCACGCTAACCCTCAGTACACCTACGTGGCGTATCCCGATGGCCGACAGGATACGGTCTCCCTCCGGGACCTGCGGCCCGCTGGATCCCCACCCACACCCCTCCCACCAACCCCACCCTCCCTCCCACCGGCGCACCCCACGGTTGCCCCCTTCCCAGGTGGATCGGTTCTTCCACTGGTCCCACCCAGGGTTGATGAAGCTACCGAAGAAGCCGAAGTCACACTCCCGGAGTCACGGATGCCCGAGCCAGCGCCTGCATCACCGCCGAAACTGTAACGATCGCAGAGGACGAACAGGGCCCCCGATCGACTAATTGCTTCATTTTGATATGTGCATGTAAATGAATACTGTAAATAGTTGTGACATGTAATAAGGCAAAAATCTGTACCACCGACGGGTACCACCATAACCTCCAACACTGTCTAATGCGAAACCACCACCCCCATCGGACTCTTTTTTTAACAGGGGGTGAATGTGGTAGTCGGTATTAGAGGTATTATGGTGTCTAGGTTGATGCTGTAAGATCATTGGTGTGGGAGGTACCTGAGACAGTAAGATCATTGGTGAAGCCTGCCTGCTGGTTCCGCCCAGTAAGGTGGAGTATAAGAGTCTGTATCTCCCTAGCTACGCATTCTGTACCTGCACTGCTGGGGGAAACATCTAGTCCAATAAAGCCTTCAATTGTACTCCAATCTCGCTTCGAGAGTTATTGATCGTGCATCACTGGGTTTGTAAGTTTAAACACAATTGCTATTTATTTATAACAAGAACTAGAATGAACAATGCAGCAAAAACAACTGGTTAACTATTAACTAATACCTAATTCCCACTTTAGCTTGGCTCCAACTCTCTACACACACACACATACACACACAAGACAGACAAACACAGAGGGTGGATAGGGATTGAATTATAAGCAAGAGAAAGCAGTATTTTTTTCAGACAGTTTTTAGCACGCCTCTCTTCACAGCAACTTTGCAGGTTAAAGTCTCTGTTACAGCCCCCTATGGTCTTCTCTGTAGATTCAAACATTCAGTCAGGTTGTCTGTAGTTTATAAATGTAGAACTCATAGCTTTTCTGACTTACTTCTCTTCAAACTTTGCTTTCAGTTTGTGGTTTGTAATCAGGCCTCGGCAGTTTCAGTAATATAGCCCTGACTGCAGCTATTTGGGGAGAGTTTGCAGGTTCTTACACCTGGGCTTCCAGAATCAAAACTGAAACTCCTTGGGACTCTGAAAAGCATTTTACTCGGATATAATCCAATCACTGCCTATTACCAGGCAGTGTACAGCCTTTTGGGCCAATTCATTGGCCACCAGTCACTCAATCAAACCCATCTCTCTCACTGGTGCCAGCAAGTCTGTGGTCTCCTGTTCAAACCAGCACAGACTAAGGACCTCCTGTTCAAACCAGCCCAGACTAAGGGGCTGGTTTAGCACAGTGGGCTAAACAGCTGCCTTGTAATGCAGAACAAGGCAGCAGCGTGGGTTCAATTCCCGGCCTCCCCGAACAGGCGCCGTAATGTGGCGACTAGGGGCTTTTCACAGTAACTTAATTGAAGCCAACATGTGACAATAAGCGATTATTATTATTACTAGCAAAGTGATCTCTCCTGGATTCTTAAGGACACAGGCTGCTTGCCTTAAAGAGACATGTCCATTAATCATCCATGGAGCGAAATAAGAATGGAAAAATAAAAGAAATTGGAAATAAAGGGGAAAAAAAGACTGTGGCGATGAGGAGCAGCAGCCTTCAGATTTTCGGCGGGAGCAGTGGCGAGGGGTCATTTGGAAGGTAAGTTTACCTCTTTAAAACTTTAAAAACTTACTTTGAAGAGTAACATCACAGCAAGCAGTGACCTGATTGGCTGGTAAGGAAAGTGCTCCAATTAGCAGCAGCTGGGAGAAATGTAACTCTTCGTGTGTTGGTGAGTATTGTGATTGGTAAGTAAAATCTTTATTCCTTTCACTTATTAATTATTTGATATTATATTTATAGTCAGTTAAGGTAAAGGGTAAAAATGGCAGGAGATCCCAGACCCGTGTTATGCTCCTCGTGCTCAATGTGGGAGTTCAGAGACGAGGCCGATGGCCCTGACTACTTCATGTGCGAGAGCTCCTGTTAGACCGCATGACGGCTCTGGAGCTGCGGATGGACTCACTTTGGAGCATCCGCGATGCTGAGGAGGTCGTGGCTAACACGTTCAGTGAGTTGGTCACACCGCAGATTAGGATTGGTGAGGGAGACAGAGAATGGGTGACCAAAAGGCAGAGAAAGAGCAGGAAGGCAGTGCAGGTGTCCCTTGCGGTCGTCACCCTCCAAAACAGGTATACCGTTTTGGATACTGTTGGGGGAGATGACTCACCAGGGGAAGGCAGTAGTAGCCAGACTCATGGCACCGTGGCTGGCTCTGCTGCACAGAAGGGTGGGAAAAAGACTGGCAGGGCTATAGTCATAGGGGATTCAATTGTAAGGGGAGTAGACAGGCATTTCTGTGGTCGAAAACAAGACTCCCGAATGGTATGTTGCCTCCCGGGTGCACGGGTTAGGGATGTCTCAGATCGGCTGCAGAACATACTGAAGGGGGAGGGTGAACAGCCAGTTGTTGTGGTGCATATAGGCACCAATGATATAGTTAAAAAATGGGATGAGGTCCTACAATCAGAATTTAGGGAGTTAGGAGATAAGTTAAAAAGGACCTCAAAGGGAGTAATCTCAGGATTGCTACCAGTGCCACGGAACAGTCAGAGTAGAATACGTGGCTTGAGAGATGGTGCAGGAGAGAGGGGTTCAGATTTTTGGGACATTGGAACCGGTTCTGGGGGCGACGAGACCATTACAAACCGGATGGTCTACACCTGGGCAGGACTGGAACCAATGTTCTAGGGGGTGCTTTTGCTAACACTGTTGGGGAGGTTTTAAACTAATGTGGCAGGGGGATGGGAACCAGATTAGGAAGTTAGAGGTCAGTAAAGAGGCAGCAACTAAAGCTAGTAAGGTACGAGATAATAAACTCAATGTGACTAATGGGAAAAGTAGACAGGGAAGAGATGATGAACGCAAAGGGACAGGTGGTCTGAGGTGCATTTGTTTTAATGCGAGAAGTGTAGCAGGTAAGGCAGATGAACTTAGGGCTTGGATCAGTACCTGGGAATATGATGTTATTGGTATTACTGAGACTTGGTTGAGGGAAGGGCAGGACAGGTAACTGAATATCCCAGGGTATAGATGCTTCAGGAGGGATAGAGAGGGAGGTAGAAGGGGTGGAGGAGTTGCATTACTAGTCATAGATGATATCACAGCTGTGATTAAGGAGGACACTATGGAGGATTCGAGCACGAGGCAATATGTGTGGAGCTAAGAAATAGGAAGGGTGCAGTAACATTGTTGGGACTTTACTACAGGCCTCCCAAAAGCGAGCATGAAGTAGAGGTACAAATATGCAGACAGATTATAGAAAAATGTAGGAGCAATAGGGTGGTCATGATGGAAGATTTTAACTTCCCCAACATTGAATGGGACTCATGTAGTGTTGGAGGCGTAGATGGAGCAGAGTTTGTAAGGAGCATCCAGGAGAGTTTTTTAGAGCAGTATGTAAATAGTCCAACTCGGGAAGGGGCCATACTGGACCTGGTATTGGGGAATGACCCTGGCCAGGTGGTTGAAGTTTCAGTCGGTGATTACTTTGGGAATAGCGATCACAATTCCGTAAGTTTTAGAATACTCATGGACAAGGACGAGAGTGGTCCAAAAGGAAGAGTGCTAAATTGGGGAAAGGCAGAGTATAACAAAATTTGGCAGGAGCTTGGGAATGTGGATTGGGAATAGCTGTTTAAGGGTTAATCCACATTTGAAATGTGGGAATTTTTTAAGGAAAGGTTGATTAGAGTGCAGGACAGACATGTCCCTGTGAAAATGAGGGATAGAAATGGCAAGATTAGGGAACCATGGATGATGGGTAGAATTGTGAGACTAGCTAAAATGAAAAAGGAAGCATACATAAGATTGAGGCAGCTCAAAGCTGATGAAGCTTTGGAGGAATATCAGGAAAGTAGGACGAATCTCAAACGTGCAATAAAGAGAGCTAAAAGGGGTCATGAAATATCTTTGGCTAACAGGGTTAAGGAAAATCCCAAAGCCTTTTATTCGTATATAAGGAGCAAGAGGGTAACTAGAGAAAGGATTGGCCCACTCAAAGACAAAAGAGGGAATTTATGCATGGTGTCAGATGAAATGGGTGAGATTCTTAATGAGTACTTTGCATCGGTATTCACCAAGGAGAGGGACAGGACGGATGTTGAGGCTAGGGATGGATGTTTAAATACTCTAGGTCAAGTTGCCATACGGAAGGGGGAAGTTTTGGGTATTCTAAAAGACATTATGGTGGACAAGTCCCCAGGACCGGATGGGATCTATCCCAGGTTACTGAGGGAAGCGAGGATCGAAATAGCTGGGGCCTTAACAGATATCTTTGCAGCATCCTTAAGTACGGGTGAGGTCCCAGAGAACTGGAGAATTGCTAATGTTGTCCCTTTGTTTAAGAAGGGTAGCAGGGATAATCCAGGGAATTATAGACCTGTGAGCTTGACGTCAGTGGTAGGCAAACTGTTGGAGAAGATACTGAGGGATAAGATCTATTCACATCTGGAAGAAAATAGACTTATCAGTGATAGGCAGCATAGTTTTGTGCAGGGAAGGTCATGTCTTACAAACCTAATAGAATTCTTTGAGGAAGTGACAAAGTTAATTGATGAGGGAAGGGCTGTAGATGTCATATACATGGACATCAGTAAGGCGTTTGATAAAGTTTCCCATGGCAGGTTGATGGAAAAAGTGAAGTTGTATGGGGTTCAAGGTGTACTAGCTAGAACTGGCTGGGCAACAGGAGACAGAGAGTAGTGGTGGAAGGGAGTGTCTCAAAATGGAGAAGGGTGACTAGTGGTGTTCCACAGGGATCCGTGCTCGGACCACAGCTGTTTGAGATATACATAAATGACCTGGAGGAAGGTATAGGTGGTCTGATCAGCAAGTTTGCAAATGATACTAAGATTGGTGGAGTTGCAGATAGTGAGGAGGACTGTCAGAGAATACAGCAAATATAGATAGATTGGAGAGTTGGGCAGATAAATGGCAGATGGAGTTCAATCCAGGCAAATGCGAGGTGATGCATTTTGGAAGATCTAATTCAAGAGCGGACTATATGGTCAATGGAAGAGTGCTGGGGAAAATTGATGTACAGAGAGATCTGGGAGTTCAGGTCCATTGTACCCTGAAGGTGGCAACGCAGGTTGATATAGTGGTCAAGAAGGCATACAGCATGCTTGCCTTCATCAGACGAGGTATTGAGTACAAGAGTCGGCAGGTCATGTCACAGTTGTATAGGACTTTGGTTAGGCCACATTTGGAATACTGCGTGCAGTTCTGGTCGCCACATTACCAGAAGGATGTGGATGCTTTAGAGAGCGTGCAGAGGAGTTTCACCAGGATGTTGCCTGGTATGGAGGGTGTTAGCTATGAAGAATTGTTGAGTAGATTAGGATTGTTTTTGTTGGAAAGACGTAGGTTGAGGGGGGACCTGATTGAGGTCTACAAAATTATGAGAGGTATGGACAGGGTGGATAGCAACAAGCTTTTTCCAAGATTGGGGGTGTCCATTACAAGGGGTCACGATTTCAGGATGAGAGGGGAAAATTTTAAGGGAGATGTGCGTGGAAAGTTTTTTACGCAGAGGGTGGTGGGTGCCTGCAACGCTTTGCCAGCGGAGGTGGTAGAGGCTGGCATGATAGCATCATTTAAGATGCATCTAGACCAGGAGTTCTCAACCTTTTTTAACCCATGGACCCCTTTTCCTCTTAATTTTTTTAGGTGGACCCCCATAGCCATTCCTAATCCTTATATTTTGTCCGATGACTAAAGTCCATCTACCTTACCGTGAAGGTTCGAAACGGATTAGCGGTATTTTCGTACCTTGCCAAACTTATTCTAATATGAAAAGTAATGAAAAAAACTTTTTACTGACTAAATTGAATTAAATTACTCTAAAAATAACCAATTCATATCAAATATACACAGTTTCTAGTGATTACTGTGTTAAATCATTCATTAAACTTGTCAAGGAGAAACAATGGGTGATTTTCACCTCCGTTTGTTCTAGGTAACTTTAAATTTACGACACTGTCAAATGTAAAGTTTTTTTCTTCTACTTGATTGCCATAAACAATTCATAGCTACATGAATATTTCTACTTTTAGTATTTTAATATGGTGTAGATTACTGTAAAAATTTAATTCTCAGTAATAACAATTGTTCTGAAGTAGAATTGCTCTATGGACCACTAAAATATCACCGTGGACCCCCAATTCGGTAATTTTTTTGTGTGGACCCCCAGTAATGTTAATGTTACATGGACCCCGGTTGAGAACCACTGATCTAGACAGATATATGAACGGGCGGGGAACAGAGGGAAGTAGACCTTGGAAAATAGGAGACAGGTTTAGATAAAGGATCTGGATCGGCGTAGGCTGGGAGGGCCGAAGGGCCTGTTTCTTGTGCTGTAATTTTCTTTGTTCTTTGTTCTAAACAGGAAGGAGCCTTGGACTTGCAATTGAAAACATAGGCTGTTCTTCATTAATTTTAAAATTAAAAAAAAATATTTGTTCAGGGGATGTGGGCATCGCCAGCTGGGTCAGCATTTGTTGCCCATCCATAATTGCCCTGGAAGGGGCAGTTAAGAGTCAACCACACTGCTGTGTATCTGGAGTCACGTGTAGTTCCAGACCAGGTACAGACAGCAGATTCCCTTCCCTAAAAGACATTAGTGAACTAGATGGGTTTTTACGACAATCGACAATGGTTTCATGGCCATCACTAGACTTTTAATTCCAGATTTTTATTGAATTCAAATTTCACCATCTGGCGTGGTGGGATTTGAATCCGGGTCTCTGGATTACTAGCCCCTTGACAATACCACTGCCCAGAAGAGTGCTGAGCCATATTGATTAGCAAGATCCCGACTTCAATCCTCAAGATGTGACGAATGAGCTAATCTTGGCCCTGACAGTGGAAATAGGTTCCAGCCTCTAAGCCAAAGTGGTGAAGAATACGCTGAGGTTCTGGTGACTGGTGACTATGGTGAGCCCTCCCTCCCCATGCGCTGTGTGTCCATGGATATGTGTGCATGTGTGTGTGTGTGAGACGGTGTGTACACATAATGCAAAGGCTACAGTTATAGACGTGTTTTTACTTGCAGTGTTTGTGTATGTGCGGTTATGCCTATCTAAATATGAGTATGTGAATTGTGCCTCAGCCAGAGGAGTCTTTAAGAGAGAAGAGAAAGGTGGGAAAAGAGAAAGAGAGAAACGGATTTGCATCGTCAATCTGGGTTGCAGCTCTGTTAGAGAATTACACAAGGGCTTGACGACGGCACCATTTTAAACCTGTTATTTCAGCAGCAGGACCAGATCAGAAGGAATTTTTTGGGTTAATTTTACAAAAGATATCAGGATTTTTCTATACAAAAAAAAGTAATCAACTCGCAATAATGAAGAGGCTTTGGGCTATAATTGAGGGCAAGCAACTTGATTAAAACACAAGTCCGTTTGTCTCATTCTTCAATCAACTAAGCTGCCCTCTCCTGCACATCCATTATTCAATTTTAACACTGGCTGTGAGACAAACACAATGATTTAAGTATTAATAAGTAGAGGTGTCTGTTCTGAGTGTCAGTCGCTCGTACCTAGTGCCATCCATATAAATTGAAACTCTATTCATATAATTATACATGATCAAGATTGAATTTTACCTAACATTTTCCTTCAATGAGATTCATACTGTGATTAGGACATAGTTTCCTGAGAAAATGTTGAAACAATGTAGTCAGCTGAAGAATTGTTCAGTCCAGGTTTAGATTGGGTAGTTGCTGGAATTGGACCCCCCCAAAAAAACCCCGCAATTATCTGTTTTCATTGAAGTCAGGTTGAAAGTTTGCAGTTATACAGTTTTATGTGCATCATTTATTTGTGGCGGTAGCAGCTGTGCTGGTGAGTGAGCAACAACAGTTTAAAATAGGGGACTTCCAGGGGCGGCCATGGTGTGATCGGTCGCACACAAGGTGGCTCCTGCCTGGAGGCCTTAGTTTTGGATTTTTATGGGGAATTACCGGATTTTTATGGGGAATTTGGTGGAAAGTCGAGAGGAAAGTGGAAGGTGATCAGTTCTCTCCTGGACTGGAATGTCGATGGGATATCAGACCCGGTTAAAGACGGTGAGAAGCCTGGCCCAGGAGTCGGAAGGAACTCTTGACGCAGCATAAATGAGAAAATGGCGAGGGGGAAGGGCATCGTCGATGGCAAAGCTCCCAATGGATCAGTTGATGAGTTTCATCAAGGAGGAGTTTTAGCAGCAGCGGAAGGAGATGAAGGGGCAGTTGTGCTTCTTTGCGGGACCTTGGATCGGGTGGAGAAGCGCTTGGATTTACAAGGTGCGATAATCCAAGAGGTAGCTTCCACCGAGTGACTGGATTGTGTGTGGGGAGGGGGTTAGGAAGCACAGGGTGTCGGTATATAATGATGATTTAGTGTTATTTGTTGTGAACCCACTGGAGAGTATGGGGAGAATCATGGACCTGTTGAGGAAATTTGGGGCCTTTCCAGGGTATAAATTGAACGTGGGGAAAAGTGAGATCTTTCTGGTAAATGCTTCAGAATGGCGGGAGGATCTCAGGACCCGGCCGTTTAAGGTGGTAGGGATTAGATTTAGGCATTTGGAGATTCAGGTGGTGCACAAATGGAACCTGACGAGCTTGGTAGAGGAGGTTAGAGGGGACTTAGACGGATGCAGGATAATTCGCTGTACTATTATTGGGCGGCAAATGCCGAAAAGGTGTTGGTACTGGCCCAGCCCTGAGGGAACCATAGGTTTGTGCTGAGCAGATGGATGGGATACACAGAAAATGGGAGGAGGAAGGGATAGTGCGGGTTAAAGGTCTGTTTCTGGAGGGTAAATTTGTGGGTTTGGAGGAGTTGCGGGAGAAGTTTGAGTTACCAAGGGGGAGGTGAGTTTACATATTGGCAGTTGTGGGATTTTGCATGAAAGGAATTGCTCTCATTTCCCCAGGTGCTGGAGTACACGCTGTTGGAAAAATTGTTGCTGCCAGATGTGTGGGGGAACAAAAGTATTGGAGATATTTATGGGTGGTCGGCAGAGAAGGGAGCGACAAAACATGTCCACATGATTTGGGGATGTACGAAATTGGACAGCTTCTGGGAGGCAGTAGGTGGGGTTCTTCATAAGGGCCTGTTCTGTCCATGTTTGAGAATTTGTTTGTCACCGGGGATGGGGGGGGGGGGGGGGGGGGGGCGTTTTGAGGATTAAAAGAGGGAAAATGAACTATATGTATTGTCTTTCGTTATGGTAACTAATGGTGTTATGTGGATGTGTTTTTGAGTGTGTTTGGAATAAAATATATTTGTAAAAGAACAATTTAAAACATCAGAAAATGTTGAAAATATGGTGTCATACTGTTTAGCATTGCTGCTTTACAGTGCCAGGGACCCGAGTTCAATTCCGGTTTTGCATAACTGTGTGGAGTTTGTACGTTCTCGCCATGTCTGCGTTGGCTTCCGCCAAGTGCTCCGGTTTCCTCCCACAGTCCAAAGATGTGCAGGTTAGGTGGATTGGCCATGATAAATTGTCCTTAGTGTCCAAAGATGTGCAAGTTAGGTGGGGTGATGGGGAAGCGGACCGAGGTAGTGTGCACTTTTAGATGGTCAGTGCACTCGATGGGTCAAAGGGCCTCCTTCTGCACTGTAGGGCCTCTTTGGACATTTTCTATGGACTACTCAGCAGGTTCCAATGAAACTCAACATAAGTTCGGGGAACAACATCTCATCGTTCGGTTAGTGCACTTCACAAATTTATGGAATCAAAATTGAGTTTGATACTTTCCGACCCTAAACATTTCCCCTATTTTGTTTCTGTTTTCTTTGCAGATTTTGGTTTTATTCATATTTTTCTCTTGTATTTGCCTTTGGGTGGTAACTGTCTTCAATCTGTCATAGATTGCAGCGGTTCAAGAAAGCGGCTCACCACCACCTTCTCAAGGACAATTAGAGATGGGCAACAAATGCAGGCCTAGCCAGCGAAGCCCACATCCCATGAATGAATAAAATAATTCATACCTCCTCTGGACACATCATTTGATTCTTTACTTGTCCCATTCCCATTTTGGTCTTGCACTCCCAACTCTTTTGTCATTTAATCTCTTCTGTCTTCCACCCGAACAATGTTTGTGTTATGAATGTATGAATTAAGAACAGGAGAAGGCTCACACGGCTTCTCGAGCCTGCTCCACCATTTAATGACATCATGGCTAATCTGCTTGTAACTTCAAGCCCGCACTCCTGCCTACTGATAATCTTTGACCCCTCTTGTTAATCAAGAATCTAGCTAGCTCTGCCTTAAAAATATTCAAAGATTCCGCTTCCACTGCCTTTTGTGGAAGAATTCTGGAAGAAAAAAGGTTCTCCTCATCTTGAATGAGCAAGCCCTTATTTTTGAACAGCGATGCCTTGTTCCAGGTTCTCCCACAAGAGGAGACGTCCTCTCCGCACCCACCCTGTCAATACCCCTCAGGATCTTAAAGGTTTCAATCAAGTGACTTATTATTCTTCCAAACCCAACCTCTCCAACCTTTCCCCATAAGACAACCCATCCATTCCTGGAATTCATTGAGTAAACCTGCTCTGAACTGCATCTAATACATTTACGTCTTTCCTTAAATAAGGAGGCCAGTTTTGCACACAGTGCTCCAGATGTGAACTCACCAATGCCCTGTACAACTGAAGCATTTCCTCCTCACAATACATTTGCACGGATTTCAACATCATTTGCAACTTGGACACTTCATGCTCCGCCCCCTTGCGATGCTCCGCCCCTCTTAGGCAGCAGACTCAGGGGCATGAAATGGTGCAAATATTTATAAGTGGAGTCTGGACTAAATGGCTGCTGAGGGGAGGCTAGAAAAATTCTGAAAAAGCGTCAAATGTCATTGGGCTTGCTGCATGGGCCAGGGGCAAGAATGGGTAACGACTTGGTGCCAAGTCCTTGGTTGTCGTCCACCCCCCCCCCCCCCCCCCCCCCCCCCAAGGATCGGGGTGGCCTGGCTCAGACCGCCATTGCTGCAGTGTGTGGATATAAACACACCTCTCTGGTGCTACTTACAGGCTCCTGGCTGCTCACACTGTTGACTGCTCACTGTGCCCGCGAATGCTCCGAGAACCTCTGGTAATCTGGGAGCACACCCAGGCTGCCGCTCGGAAACCCTCAGACCCCAGCTGCATCATCAAGCTCAATTAGGGGCCCTCCAGGTGTTGGCACTCATCAGAAGCACAGCACCACTGCAGAAAAGCAGGGATCAGCAGAGCTCACCCCAACAAAAGGACACTTTCACCACGTCCTTTGGAGCCTCCCTGGTTCTCTGCCCCTTTCAGGGCAGAGGCCTCGTCACCCCTCTGGATCACCAGCTGTCTCCTCCAGGGTGAGGCTGGCAGCCCTGACTGCTTCCGCCACCACCTCCCAGGCAGTGTTCAGGATGGCGGCCTTGAGTCTGAAGCCCACCCTGGGGAAGAGGGTGTCCCTCTTTTCCTCACTGGCATGGAGCTGTGAGTCCACCTTGGGCTCCCGACCTCAGGGGCAGGTATTCTCTTTGCGGCTGAAGTTAGTGTGTGGTAAGTGGCGCACTTATAAACAGCTCCAGCTGTCAGGCTCTTTGTGTGCTAATTCCAGCCCCAGCCGTTACGCATCCCGCTGGGCCGGGAATCCATGATCAGAATACCCGTATCTGCAGTATTTTGCTTTTGATTATGCAAGCAGCAGCTCTTTAAGGTCGAGGAATGGAAACACTTTGGCTAGAAACAAGAGACAGATAACAATGATGGGAGTTGGTTATAGGCCCTTTAATGGTAGCTGTAGTGCTGGGCAGAGAATATGTCAGGAAATTGAGGTACATGTAGCAGCGGTAATACATAAATCTATGGGACTTTGATCTTTACAAAAACCGTGTAAACCAAATGTGCAATAATAATCTGGAATACATTCAATACATTTATAATTTGACATTTGAAGCCTCCACAAATGAGGGTTGACGTATACATGGACTATAAAAGTGAAAGGCCAGCATTGGTATGGGTGGTCGCCATTTTGAAATGTCACTGCTATCCAACGCTAAGAGTGGGCATATCTTAAACTTCGCCACATGGCCCGCATCGGCCGCTTAATCCCTTGTGCCCAGTTATAAGCTACCACTGAGTAAAACACGCAGTTGTGTGGTGAAATTTTGAGGCTGACTACTAATGTGAGAACAATAGGACATGGCTGAAAAGGGAGGTTATATTATACATTGTGTTTAGGCAAAACATGATTTTGGGGGCTGGAAAACTGGTGTTATCTTCTATATTGAGTTGACCTATATGCTGGGTCGACTCATATGCATGATTTACCTTTGCTATCTAGATGAGTATATCAAGGAACAAACAAGGGAACAGGCTATTTTGGATCAGTACTGAGCAATGAGACAGGGTTATTAACTAACCCTGTAGTAAAGGAGCATCTGGTGAAGAGTAATCCTAATATGATAGAATTTTGTTTTGAATTTGAGAGTGATTCAGTTCCTTCCAAAATTTAAGTCTTAGGCACAGATTTTTGCCACAATAGAACCTCTCCACCATGGTGAAAATCCCAGAAACGGCCGGAAATTCTATGTCTTGGCCCTTCCAAACACGCCATGTTGCATTTTCACAGGGGTGGGAGTGGAGTCGGGTCGGAGTTCATGCATGCGCCATTTACAGAGGCAGCTGGCCATTTAAATTATCAGCTGCCTCCATTAAAGTGAGATTTTGGTAGGCCAGGAATGTGAAACCAAGAGTGTGCAGATTAGACCAGATAAGAGGAGATCTGAAATTGGTGGATTCATTTGGGACCCTTTGGGACATGGTCTCAGGACACCTTCGAGAGAGGTAAGGCACCTTTTGGGATTGTTAGAAGATGGTGAGTAAAAAGTGCACAAACCCATTCGAACTGTCCAGCTGTCATAAACTGTTCATCTGACAAAGAACTGTCAAGAAACTATCAAAGAACCGTCAAGAGATACTATGTGAGTTGGCATGGAGGGGGTAAAGAAAAAGGATGATGGTGGGTGGCATGGGTAGGCATGAGGCTTAAGGCTATAAAGGACCATGGGGATATGTGGGGCATAGGGATCTGAGCGGAATTTGGGGTTGGATAGAGTGGCATGGGTAGGCATAGTATGTATGAGGGGCCATGTGGTGGGTAGGGGAGCATGGATTGGTATGGGGATATAAGGGGTCACGGGGGTGGATGGGGCATGAGGTTACATAGTTGAAATGGACAAGGGGCATTTGTGAGGGGTGAAGGTTGGAAGGTTGTCTTTTGATTTTTCATTTAAAAAGAATGTAATTCAACACAATGCTGGAGCACTGAGGTAGGAGAACGTCCACCCCCCCCCCCCCCCCCCCCCCCCGCAACATCCCCCACCTTTGTAGCCGGCAGCCTCCGCGCTTAATCTGAGGGCTGCAGTCCTAACTTTTAATCCAGTCCGTTTCCCCTGGGATGAAAATCCAACCTCAGGGTGGTCATTTTAAAGGTGGGGTTCGCAGAGCCAGGGACCTCCGCGTGCCTGTGCGCCCTAACCCATAATCAAAATTCCTGGACCTTAGAACTTAACAAAAAAAAACTCCAAGGGTACAGGGGACAAATGAGTTAATCTAGACTTGGACACCAAATTGAAAGATGCCATGGTTAGTTAGGAAATGGCAAACATTTACAGAATCAATTCATAATTTGTAACGGTTATGGGATTTAAAAAGTGTAAAAAAGATCATGCTGAACAAAGAGAAGGAAAAGGATGTAATAAAATCAAAGAAAAAGGCTGATAATATTGCCAAAATTACCAGAGTAGTAAACCCGAGGATTGGGAAGATTTTAGAATTCAGCAAAGGAGGACCAAGAAATGAATCAAGAAAGAGAAAATATGATATGAGTAAAGTAGCAGGAGGCATAAAAACAGCTTGTAAAAGCTTCTTCTATAGGCACCTAACAAGAAATTGAGATCTGCTATAAAACAGAGGCAGGGGAAATTATCCTGGGAATAAAGAGAGTGGTCGAGATGTTAAACAAATATTTTTAAATCTGTCTTCATGGCAGAAGATGCAAAAATATTCTGGATGTAGCGGGAAACCAAGGGGGAAATAAAAACGTTAAGAAAATTGGTGTTCTTACAGAAACAATACTGGAGAAACTAATGAGAGTAAAAATCTGCAAATCCCCCTAAGATTTAGAAAGAAGTGGCTAGAGATGTCGTGGATGCACTTGTTCTGACATATCATTCTTCTCTAGATTCTAGAGTACACCAAACGTAATTCAATATTCAAGGAAGGAGGGAGAGAGGAAAGATGGAATAATATGCCACTTAGTCTGGTGTCAGTCATCAGGAAAATGCTAGAATCCATTGTTAGGAAGGTGATAGCAGGGCACTTTGAAAATCATAATATAATTGGGCAGTGTCAACAAGGATTTATGTGATGAAAATATGTTCAACCAATCCTGTTCGAGATTTATGGGGCTGTATCTAAAAGGGTGGATAAGGGGGCTCCTTGGATATAGCACATTTAGATTTTCCAAAAGCATTCAATAAAGTGCCACACAAGGCGTTGTGACACAAAATTAGGAAACGTTGGATTGGCGGTAATATATTAGCGTGGATTGAGGATTGGTGAATGGAAAGAAACAGGAAGAAGAAACGTTACATTTTCGGCTTTTTGGGTAGTGACAAGTGGGGTGCCATAAGGATCGAGCGTTGAGTAATTTCAATAAGGAATTAGAGATAACTCTTGGGGCTAAAGAGATCAAGGGATATTGAGGGAACTTGGGATCAGGGTACTGAACTTGATGATCAGCCATGATCATAATGAATTGCGGAGCAGGTTTGAAGGCCGAATGGGCTCCTCCTGCTTCTATTTTCTCTGTTTCTATGTTGGGAGTGGGACTTGAATTCACAGCTTTTGGCTCAGGGGCAGGGATGTGACACAACTCCACCCCACCCCACCCCTTGCTACTCAGACCTCCCTTCAACACCTTACCTAAGCCAAATAAAATTGCATTTGAGGGGTCCAACAGAAGCTCACCACACTCATTCCTGGGATGAGATTAAGCAAAGTAGGCCTATGTTCCCTGTATATTAGGAGATTGGCAGATGATCTCATTGAAACATGCTGAATATTGTTCTTAAACAACTTGACTGGATAGATGCTGGGAGGAGGTTTCCTGGCTAGAGAGTCTAGAACTGGGACTCACGGGGCAGGATTCTCTGGCATCCCAGCCACGTGTTTCTCGTTGGCAGGAGGCAGCACGCCGTTCATTGGCAACGAGATTCACTGTTCTGACCGCTGCCAATGGGGTTTCACATTGAAGCCAGCCCACATCACCAGGAAACCCGTAGGCGGGGGAGAACTGCTGGTGGGATCAGAGAATCTCGTCTCCAGATAGCTGCAGATGATCAGTCATTGAGTATATTCAAGTTAGAGATTGATATATTTTTGGGCACTAAGGGGTGTGGGTATTGCATGGGAGGGTGTAGCTTAGGGTGAAGGTGCTTTTAAAAATTGTGAAACCGGCATTGTGGTTGCTGAGGAAGAGTGAGGGGGTACGGAAAGTATCCAACATTGCCATAGTTTGCTGACAGTCATACCGATGGCCAGGGGGCATCCGCCAGGGCCAGGGGTACAAGCAGGGGGTGGCCAGGAGGTGGGCTGTGAGGTCGGGGCGGATGAGAACAGAACACCATTGCCGCAGCCAACAAGGTAACCATGCAGCTGCACATACTGCTGACTGCCCAATGTGACCTTAGAGCCACGGGTAGTATGGGTCTCCCCCCAAGCCACCCCCCTCGGTGCCCTCTGGCCCCAGCCGACCCATCAGCTGTACGGGATGTACCAGCACAACATGTGCCATCTTGTTGGCTGGAATGAGTGTGTGAGGATTGTAATGTGTATCTGCAGCTGCAGTTTGTCAACCTCCTGAGCGTCAATCACAGGCCCGGCGAATCCCACACCACTTTTCACTGGAATTGATTGTGTTCCACATTGCGCCGGTGCTAGCCCCTCAACAGTTGCTGAATCGATCCAGGTTCGGCGCCAGTTTTGCTGTCGTGAAAGCTCATGAATTCTGTGTCAGTGTCAACAGTTAGTCACAGAAACAGAGAATGCCGCCCCTTATGTTTTTATGAACTAAATGTTCCATATGGTTTTCTGTAGTATTGACAGCACCAAGAGGTGTGATCTACTGGAGATTGGAAAGTTACAGAAAGTTTGTTGTTTTGGTGGAGATCACCATTTGCCTGATTCAGCCCATGGACCAGGGAATCATCTACTGTATTAAACACCATTGTGTTTGTCATAATATCCACTCATGTATATAATGAGATGCAGGCAGGCAGTGATTGACACATAGGGTGACCAGTAAGCACACAACGCAGTACAGCCAATCACCAGACAGGACACTACCACTATAAAGCCAGAGGGCACTAGGTTTCCCGCTCTCTCTGGACCCAGCCACCGAGACAGTCAGAGTCCACGAACTAGCCAGTGCAAACACCATGCGGTAGCTAGTAAATCTGGTCAGGCTACCACAAGGTCACCAGTCAGATTAGTATAGTGTCGACCCACAGCTGAATATGTATAGCAGTATTATAGTTGAATAAAACAGTGTTGGATCTTCTCCAGTGTTAGACGTCTGTTTCTAACTTCCCTGCATCGAGTGCAGTCCACATCGAACCAACCTGCCTAACACATCAGTGCTCAGTTAATAAGGGGTAAGATCCTTAAAGAGAAGGACAGTAATACTGAACTGACTACAAGACAGTGTTTAAAGAGAATATTTCTAGGGTGTAGCAAATCTGCTGAAAGATGCCTGAGATTCAGACAATCAGCAACCGAATGTCAGAAATGGAATGTGTGACAGCAGCAGATGGGATGTAAGTGAAATAATCCTCTCAACTCAAACACTTTTGTTAATGTCTTGTTAATTACATTGGTTGAGGTTTGTTAATGTCAATTCCATTGTTAAGATTAAGAGGAACAGATAATTGGCATTCATTGTCTGTGAGATCATATAAATAGGGGACCTCCTCGTAGGCCGACTCCTTGGCTTCGCCACTAACAAATCTGGGCAGCGGGCAGTCGAGGGGGTTGTTCAGTCCGAATGTCTGCGCCTTTATTGTGGCTACGTTTGCTTCCGAGAGGCTTAGGGAGAGGGAGCACGCAGTGTCCACTGACACGTTCCAGGCCTTCCCTGATGGGTGGGCGCTGCAAGGGCTGGGGTGCATCATCACCCCCAGGTATGACATTTTGCTTTAATTTATTCAGTTTCCGTTTGATGTTTTAGCTTTGTTACACTGTCCAGGGGCTGTTGCCTCCTGTCAATTTTGTTTAGTAAAAGTATGTAAATATGGGGATGCATCATCAGCCCTCAAAATTATTTTTCAATTTGATTAGTTAAATTCCCTTTCAAAATTTGACTTTTGTTAATTTTTTTTACCCATTCGTTTCATGAAAAGAGAATATAAATAGGGGATAGCTGGGACACTGGGTGAAATGGGTGGAGAGCTGTAAGACTGAATGAGTCAATAAATTCTCTTGATAAAGGAAAGCTCAGTGCCTTGTTTTCAGCTTCCCCAACCAGCTAGAATGCTATTAACAGCATTGGTGGCCATGACATTCCATCTGAAACTGATGGATGCAGAGTGCAAAGCAGACCCAAAATGAAGGAGCGGGAGACTATGAACAGGATCTGGGTGGCAAACAGATTATGGTAACCTCAGCTCCTAGCTGTTCTGTGGTTCTTGCTTTGTGACTTGAGCGGTTTCCCAATATGAAGCCAGACCTAAAGTCCCTCAAAAAGCTTGGTGCAGTCTGGTACAGATACCTCCTGAGAAAGAATCCAAATTTGAACACCAGTCCTTTGGTTGAAACATGCAAAACTGCAGCACAATTTTCCAAATTAGGGGGCAATTTAGCGTGGCCAATCCACCTATTCTGCACATTATTGGGTTGAGGGGGTGAGGCACACGCAAACACGGGGAGAATGTGCACACTCCAGACAGACAGTGACCAAGGGCCGGGGCCGAACCGGGTTCTTGACACCGTGAGGCAGCAGTGCTAACCATTGCGCCACCGTGCCACCCCAATTTTATCATTTTTAATCATGTAGATTTTTTTAAATTTAAAACTGTTTTAGCATTTAACATTTATTTTCACATTTTTCTGACTTAGCGACTTTTACATTTCTTTGACTTTGCGACTTAATTGAAGCTAGTTGCATTGCATGCAGTCTTGTGTAGTTTACTGAATGGTGATTTACCACAGGTTTAGCACAGTGGGCTAAACAGCTGGCTTGTAATGCAGAACAAGGCAGCAGTGCGGGTTCAATTCCCGTACCGGCCTCTCCGGGGCTGGTTTAGCTCACTGGGCTAAATTGCTGGCTTTTAAAGCCGGCCAAGGAAGGCCAGCAGCACGGTTCGATTCCCCTACCAGCCTCCCCGGACAGGCGCCGGAATGTGGCGACTAGGGGCTTTTCACAGTTACTTCATTGAAGCCTACTCGTGACAATAAGCACATACAGCATACAGTGCAGAAGGAGGCCATTCGGCCCATCGTGTCTGCACTGACGTTCCACCTTCCTTTCCCCGTAACTCAATAACCCCTCCTAACCTTTTTAAAGGGCAATTTATCAAAGCCAATCCACCTAATCTGCACGTCTTTGGACTGTGGGAGGAAACCGGAGCACCCAGAGGAAACCCACGCAGACACGGGCAGAACGTGCAGACTCCACACAGACAGTGACCCGGGTATCGAACCTGGGACCCAGGCGCTGTGAAGCCACAGTGCTATCCACTTGTGCCAGCCTGCTGCCCGGTATATAATAATAATAATAATATATATATAAAATATGTAAGAATAATAATAAGCAATTATTATTTTTATTATTCATCTTCTCCTGTAATAGGGTTCTGTAATAATAATAATCTTTATTAATTTCAAAAGTAAGTTGCAATGAAGTTACTCTGAAAATCCCCTAGTTGCCACACCACAGCGATTGTTTGGGTACACTGAGGGAGAATTCAGAATGCCCAATTCACTTCGCCAGCACGTCATTCGGGATTTGTGGGAGGAAACCGGAGCACCTGGAGGAAACACATATAGACACGGGGGGCATGTGCAGAGTCCGCACAGATAGTGACCCAAGCCAGGAATCAAACCCAGGTCCATAGGGCTGTGAAGGAACAGTCCTAACCACTTTGCTACCGTGTAATATCACTACTCTTGTGATTTGAGCAAACCACATTGACATTCTTTCCAAATGTGGACTTGACAAGATTATCCTCACTCCACTCATCCGGAGCAAGCAATTGCTATTGGGGCTTTCGGCCAAGTATAGAGCAAAACCTTTGCCATTCTTTGACCAGGGATCGAGTTGAATTATTTTGCATTATTTTAGGTTTGGACACATCCCCCGGACTGATAATAGGGGCACATTTGTCATAATTAGCTCTGTGTCCTTTTCTAATTACTCCTTGTCTCCATTCACTGGGGATTTATCATGGTCCAGGATTCTAGGACATTACCTTGTGCATTAATCTGATTGTTTTTTTTTCTTCTGGTCCTGTTACTATCAATTGCTTCCCTTTGCTCAGTTGTTGTATATTTTTGCAAGCTCACTCAGTAACTCTAGGGCTTCTGTACCAGGATGTTGAGACATTTCTTGTTTGATCTTTTCATGGACGTGTTCTTGTCCTTTTTTCCTTCTGCTGTCCCTCAAACGTAATACATCAAGAACATAGGAAATAGGAGTCGGAGTAGGCCATTTGGCCTCTTGACCCTGCTCTGTCATTCAACCATATCATGGCTGATCTTCTTTCATAATTCCATATTGACTTGGCCCAGTCCTGCCATTATTTTCTAAGCGTCCAGTTATTGAATCCTCGAATAGATTTGAGCATTTTTCCTACTACTGCTGTCAGGCTATTTGGTCTGTAGATCCCTGTTTTCTCTCCCTCTCCTTTCTTAAACACTAGGTTTATATATGCTACCTTCCGATCTGCAGGAAACATTCCACAATCCATAGAATTTTGGAGGATGTCATCAAACGCATCTCTACAACCAAGCTGCATTATTTAAGCTGTATTATAATTGAATGTTTGGAAGAAAGACAGGCATTTATAATGCCTTTCACAACCTCTAGTTTGTAGGTTGTAGGGTGGCACGGTAGCACAGTGGTTAGCACTGCTGCTTCACAGCAGCAGGGTCCCAGGTTTGATTCCCGCTTGGGTCACCGTCTGTGTGGAGTCTGCATGTTCTCCCAGTGTCTGTGTGCGTTTCCTCCGGGCGATCCGGTTTCCTCCTTCAAGTCCCGAAAGACGTGCTTGTCAGGTGAATTGGACGTTCTGAATTCTCCCTCCGTGTATCCGAACAGGCGCCGGAATGTGGCAACTAGGGGCTTTTCACAGTAACGTCATTGCAGTATTAATATAAGCCTACTTGTGACACTAATAAAGATTATTATTCGACATTCTCAAGCACTACACAGCAAAAAAGTATTTTTGAAGTGTAACCAATGTTGTAATGTAGGAACATGGCATTCAATTTGTGCACAGCAAGGTCTTCAATTCAGGAATGAGATAAATGATCCGATAATTTGTTTTGGTGCTGTCTGCCAGAACACTGTTGAGAACTCCCCTACAAATTTTGCGATGGGATCTTATTTATCCACCTAAGAGAGCAAGTGGGGCCTCCATCGAACACCTTATAGAAAAGACAGCACCTCCAACTGTGCAGCACTCCTTTAGCATTGCACTAAAGTGTCAGCCCAAATTAGAGCTCAAGGTCCTGAGTTGGTCTCAAACGCACAACCTTCCGACTCAAAGCAAGAGTTTATTTTTATTTATTGATGGGATGTGGGTGTCGCTGGCTAGGTCAGAATTTATTGTCCATCACTAATTGACCTTGAGAAGGTGTTGTTGAGCTGCCCTCTTGGACCGCAGCACTTCAGTCATGTAAGTACACCCACTGTGCAGTTAGGGAGGGAGTTGCAGGATTTTGACCCAGCTACAGTGAACGAATGGTGATATATTTCCAAGTCGGGATGGGAGTGACTTGGAGGAGAGATTCCAGTGGTGCTGTTCCAATTTGTCTCCAGCCCTTGTCCTTCTAGATGGTAGTAGTTGTGGGTTTGGAAGGTGATGCCTAAGTAGCCTCGGTGAGTTCCTGTCGGTGGTTCATGCTGCTGCCGCTGTGTTCTGGTAGTAGAGGGAGTGAATATTTGTGGAAACCCAATGAAATGGGCTGCTTTGTCCAGGATCGGGTTGGGTTTCTTGAGTGTTATTAGAGCTGCATTCATCCAGGCAAGTGGAGAGTATTCCATTACACTCCTGGCTTTGGGGAGTCAGGATGTGACTTATTCGCCGCAGGGTTCCTAGCCTCTGATCCACCCTTGTAGCCACCATATATATATGGCTAATCCAGTTCAGTTTCTGGTCAATGGTAACCCCCCAGGAAGTTGATGGTGAGGGATTCAGTGATGGTAAAGCCATTGAATGTCAAGAGGCAATGCTTAGATTCTCTCTTATTGGAGATGGTCATTGCCTGGAACTTGTGTGGCACAAATGCAACTTGTCACTTGTCAACCCAAGCCTGGATGTTGTCCAGATCTTGGTCCATTTAGACAGGGACTGCGTCAGTATCTGAGGAGTCGTGAATGGTGCTGAATATTGCACATTCATCAATGAACACCCACTTCTAACCTTATGATGGGAGGAAGCAGCTGAAGTTGGTTGGGCCAATGACACTACCCTGAGGAACTCCAGCAGTGGTATCCCGGAACTGAGATGACTGACCTCCAACCACCACAACCATCTTCCTTCGTGCCAGGTATGAATCCAACCAGTGGAGAGTTTTCCCCTGATTCCCATTGACCAAAGTTTTGTGAGGGCTCCACACTCGGTCAAATGTGGCAATGATATCAAGCCATTCTGGAGTTCAACTGTTTTTCCCATTTTGAACCAAGGCTGTAATGAGGTCAGGAGCTGAGCGACTCTGGTGGAATCCAAACTGAACATCCGTGAGCTATTGCTAAGTAAGTGCTGCTTGATAGCACTGTTAATGACTCCTTCCATCACATTGCTGATGATTGAGAGTCGACTGATAGGACGGTAATTGGCTCGTTTAGATTTGTCCTGCTTTTTGAGTATAGGACATAACTGCGCAAAAGTAACATGATGATAAAAATACAAACAAAATACTGGGATTCATTTTTACAAAACAGTTTGCAAAGCAGAGAGGTTTTGTTAAAACAATATTGCAACTTGGTTAGACCACACTTAGAATACTGTGCACAGTTACGTATGGGTGGGATTTCCAAAATTCCCGCCTAAAGTCAACAGATCTTTTGTTGGTCTGTTAAATTTTTCATCCCACCCATGGCATTTCCTGCGGTGAGCGGGACCCGAAAATTTAGGTCTATCTTACAACAAGGATATTGAGGCACGTGGAAAAAGCGCAAAAACATCTCAGAAGGACAGTACCAGAATTGAAAGGTTATATCAGGAAAGGATGAACAGGCTGAGACTCTTTTCTCCAGTATGAAGAAAGCTGAGAGGTGACCAAATCGAGACCGTTCCTCAGTACTACAGGATCGTAGCTCAAAACAACATCGAATGTTTCAATTTTACTGCTGCCACAGAAATCGTGCAATCTGATATTGCGCCTCGCACTTCTCCTCTCCTCCATTGCATGTAAGGTCACACACTCTAAAGACTCAGGTACATTTGAAACAAATAGTGAAGATCAATAAACACTGACGGTACCTCTAACCTAAGTTGAGGCGAACACACTGTATACCTGCCTTGGGGATTATGAAAAAGCATTCTTCGGGTAAGCTGAAAAAAGCTGTTAAAAGTGCTGGAGGCGATCAGAGTTGATTGGAGAAGTAGAAGAATGATTGCACATGGTACAGACTACTACAATCTGGACAGTATTTGGTGAAACTGAATTTGATGTAATCTGGCATGGGGTTGGCCACTATCAGCATTGTGCTTCCACATCCGTGTGGAAGCCATGATCGCAGAAGCACCAGATGAAAGATAGAAACGTGGCAATGTAAGAGGTTATTTTGTGAAGACGTACCTCTTTGCAGACCCTTTGTGTCCTCCCCACAAGTTACATTTCTACCTCGCTTTATATCATCAGCAAGCTTAAGTACATTACTCTTCATTGAAATTATTAATATAGGTTGTCACCAGCCGGGATTTACTGATTTTTGAGGTACTCTACTATTCACTGTCCGCCAACGTGCAAATGTTGGTACCACTGTTGCTCGCCATTAACATAAACATTTTGGACTCGAGAGTCAGAAGAACAAGTTCAAATTTAGCAGTTGAGAAATTGGGCGGACAATCAATACAGACTGGCAATGATTTATAGATGAGCAATTTCTAGTGTCTGGCATAGAAGATCTGCAGGGACTAATGAATAAAACATATGAAACGATGAAAGTTCAGGGAATGAAAATTAATGTTTAAAAAAAAGGAAAGCTGTGAAGATTGAAAGAACTAATGGTGGGAAGGTAATATTGCTGCAACAGGTATCACAATTTAAATACTTGGGAAACATTGGCCAAAGATGGTTACTGTCGAAATAGCAATGGCAAAGAATGCCAAGACTGGAATTTCAAATGTATTGTTGCACAGAGTTAAAATAGGAGCCTTGAGAAAATTCTGAAATGTAAGGCTGGTTTCTCTCTTCCTTGATGCCCGGACAAGATTCGTGGCGTTCCAAGATGGCAAAACTGGCACCGCATCTGGACTGATTCAGTGACTGTCAAGAGGCTAGCACCAGCACCCTGTGGAACACAATCGATTCCAATGAGAAATGGTTGCCGGATTCGCTGTTTCCGAGATTGACTCTCAGAAGGCTGACAAGCTGCAGCCTCATGTACAAACTTCACTCCCCACAGGCACCACCCCAGCCAAATAGATGGCAGCGAGGAAAGTAGAATCATGATTTGCAGACGCAGAGCTAGAGACTCTCCTGGACGCCATGGAGGAGAGGCGGGCAACCCCATACACCGGCCCCGGAAGGAGGCTACCAGAACGGCGCCGTTCGCCATGCCTGGGCACAGGTGGCAGACGCCGTCAGTACTGTGGGCAACACCATCCGGACCGGCCAGCAATGCAGAAGAAAACTGCACGACCTCCTCAGGGCAGCCAGGGTGAGTAGGCAGCACTGTGCTCCTGGCAGCAACCTCCATCCCACACACCCACGACCTCACTCCCCCCCCAACTCAGAGGGTGGCTGAATCCCCACCCTGCACCACATGCCAGCACCATACCAGCCACCATGGCCGGGTCCTGGGCTGCAAGATTGTCTAACACTGCGTGAATTCTGGTCCCCCCCCTCGGCCTGCATCCAGAGACATCCCGGAGCTCGAGTCCAGGGATGACATTGACTTCCTGTCACAGCTGTCTCCAACACCCCCCCCTGAGAGACACTCACCTTGGTTTGGCACTTTAATGAAGAGGCTCCTGGGACACTATTTGGTGTGCATATACACAGGCTCCAGTATAGTAGATGGATGTAGGAACTCCAAAAGGGGCTGACAGTCTGAGGACGGGCTGACCCCAGGGACTAGCTGTCGTCCAGACGGGTTTCGGGCTTCAGGAACGGGCAGTCCCATCGATCGTGCAGATGCCGACGCAGAGCCAGTGACTGCATGAATGTCGGCGAGCATCCAGCACTTGCAGGTGCAGTTGGAGGAGCCAACCGCGTGAAGGAGCAGGAGGTGGTGCCGGCCATGCATGCCACCCAATCCAACACCGCATCGGTGGCGTCTACTGTGGAGGCCATAGGGACGAAGGTTTCAGCCATGGGTCAGGATGTCCAAGGCCTGGGGCAATCTGTACAGACGGTGGCTGAGGCCCAGGACAGGGCTGCCCTATCACAGGCAGCCGTGTGCCAGAGGCACACATTGCAGCGGATCTCCGAGCGTGACCCAGTCACAGTGGGCCATGGCTGAGAGCGTCAGCAGTATTGCCCAGGCCCTGGGCGACATGGCGCAGACCCACAGGGAGGTGGCCCAGTTCCACAGAAAAATGGCACTGACACCGGCTGATGTGGGAAAGGCCAGAAAGTGGTAGCACAGTTTGACGTGGCGCAGTCACAGAGGGAGGTGGTCCACTCCCTGTGCTCCATGGCCGCCAGCATGCAGATCCTGGTCAAGGTGAGAGCAGACCTCCAGAACTAGCAGTGACAGGTGGCGGGGGAGCCACCCCATGGAATAGCCCAGGGGCCATCGGGCACCCCGAGGAAGGAGGAGGTGATGAGGTCCGTGCTGGTGACTCCCGCAGGGGAGGTGCCAGAACACTGCAGTGCCTTGGACTCCCCCTTCCTGGTGCATCTGGTGGGTAGCAGGCAGAACAGGGTGGCACCATGCCACCTGGGACACCTGTGCAGCAACCTGGCCATCCCAGGCCCGGTCACCCAAGAAGATAGACGCCAAAGGGGACCCAGTTCACAATGTGGGAATCACAGCAGGCCACCTCCACTCCTGCTGCACTGTTTGGGGATCCACCTCGATGTAGCGCTAGGGCCCGTAAGGCCAGAAAAGTAAACACTAGTTAAGTTGGCACGCGAGAGGGGCATAGTATAGCATTAAAGACTAACGCACAAAGCTGTATATATTTCTTCACATTGAACACCCTTGCGCAATATTACAACCTGCTTTGGTGCTCTGACAGAAGGGTGTGAGGGATGGGCTAGTCTGAGCTGGCCGCAGAGGGGGTGCAGTATGTGGTGGGTGGCTAATGGGCAGGCATTGTGGGTGGGCTTGGCCCAGGGACCCCAGTTCACCCAGTGGTCTAGTATGTGGCGGCCGTGCGGAGTGGGACCCATTGAGAACGTTGCCAAGGCACCGGAGAATTATGATTTGGCGTAAACCCGCCGCCGGCCACAATTTTGGCATCAAATTGATTCTCTACCAAGTCACATTTTCCCGATTTTGGGTATAATTGGTGTTTGTGGTGTGCAGTTTTCCTGAGGAATAATTTACTGAATCTAGTTCTAATACTTGTACTGAGAGTATATTTCCTGTGTAGGAGCACAGTAACAAGTCCTTCCCCAAGACCAAGCCAGCAATCAGATTGTTCTATCCTTGTTGTCTATACCTCTGCTTGTCTGATTGGTGCGTGCGGTTCTCTACAATTGTCTGCAGTGATTTCATCATAATAATGGCAGCGAGGCTGACCAGCTCATCATCTTCCCCATTGGCCTCAACAGTCAGCAGAAAGGGAGACCTGGGGGCTTGCAGTAATGATAGTTTGCACCCATGTGCAGGGCACCATTGCCTGCACACATGTTGCCATCAGAGGACCCCATCGTTATCTATGGTGCCAACCGCATTGGAAATCTGGAAACTTGAGTTAATTATAGGTGAAGTGCCAGTAAATCAGAGCTGGGAAGCCATGACTTCAAGCCCCACCCTGGAGACTTGAGTTGGAAAACCAGGCTGACTATTGCAGTGCTGAGGGAATGCGACAGCCCCTGAGGTGGAGCTCTCAGGTGGAAGGTTAGAATCATAGAATACCTACAGTGCAGAAGAAGGCCATTTAGCCCATTGAGTTTGCACTGAACCTTCACATGAGCACTCTGCCCACACCCTCTTCCTCCCATTCCCGTAATCCTCTAAGCTGAACATCCCTGGACACAAAGGGACAATTTATCATGGTCAATCCACCTAACCTGCACATCTTCGTACTGGTTAAACCAAGACTCCACCTGTCCTCTCAGGTGAATGTGACAGATCCTGTGGCAATATTCAAAGAAGTATTAGACAATTCTCTGAGGGTTGGATTCTTCCGCCCCACCCACCGGCAGAACGCCACGGGCGAGCCGCAGGCAATGGAGATGTCCATTGACGTTGGGCGGGATTCTCCGGTCGCCAGGCAAATGCAGCCGAAGAATCTCACCCTGTGTCCCGGTCAAAATGTGTTTTTAGGGCGCCATGCAGTGCAGTGGTTAGCACTGGGACTGTGGCGCTGAGGACCCGGGTTCGAATCCCGGCCCTGGGTCACTGTTCATGTGGTGTTTGCACATCCCCCCCCCCCCCCCCATGTCTGCGTGGGTTTCACCTCCATAACCCAAAGATGTGCAGGTTTGGTGGATTAGCCATGCTAAATTGCCCCTTAATTGGAAAAAAAAATATTTGGATACCCTAAAGAAATGTAAAAAAAATGTTTCCCAACTAACCACGAAAACAATGATCTCCCCATTTACTTCATTGCTCGCTGTCGAATCTTAAAACATCCAAATGGGTGCTGCACTTTGTATATATAAATGTGATCAGTGCAAAAGCACCGCATTAGTATTAGAGTGTCATGGAGACCCTATGGTTGCGGATGATGAGATATAAATGCAAATGCTTTCTATCTTCTTTCTCTTCTATCTGCTGATAAAATAAATAATTTTGTGTCTACAAAAGGTAGAATCACATTGAATGATTAAAAAAACCCACAGCACGGTAACACTGAAAGACTATTTCCGAGAGGGCATTCCTGAGAGTGTCCCTGTTCTCACTGGCTAGGACTTCCAGGGGATGGTTTAGCACACTGGGCTAAATCGCTGGCTTTTAAAACAGACCAAGGCAGGCCAGCAGCACGGTTCAATTCCCGTACCAGCCTCCCCGAACAGGTGCCGGAATGTGGCGACTAGGGTCTTTTCACAGTAACTTCATTGAAGCCTACTCGTGACAATAAGTAATTTTCATTTCATTTCATTTCAGTGCTGGATCACAAATCAAAAATGAGTGTACACTCTGGGCTAGATGTATCAGCTGTAGAGAAATACTGGAGTAGCCCCAGTGAACACCAGAATAACCAGGGGCGCGATTCTCCGAGCCCTGCACTGGGCCGGAGAATCGCCGCAACCGCGCCACGCCGCCCCGGCGCCAGGCGCGTGATTTGCGCCGGCCGTTTGGTGAGCCGCCGGTTGCGGCCCTCTGTCCACACCTGGGCTGCCGATTCTCCAGTCCAGATGGGCCGAGCGGCCGTGCGGAAATGGCAGAGTCCTGCCGGCGCCATTCACTCCTGGTCACTACCGGCGGGAAGTCTGCGCGAAGGGCCGGGGGGGGGCGGCCTGTGGGCAGGGGAAAGCGCTCCATCACCGGGGTTCTGGCCCGCGTTCGGGGCTCACCGATTGGCAGGCCGGCCTCTTCCCCCCCCCCCCCCCCCCCCCGGGCCTATTTTGTTCAGCTTCCGCCCCCACGCCATGTTGTGTCGGGCCTGGAGCGTTCCGTGAGTCTACTGCGCATGTTTTATCACTGCGCATGCGCGGGTTGGCGCCGCCCCCAGTGCGTGCCAGGAAGTAAGGCAGGAGCGACGTGAACCACTCCAGGCGACTACATTCACGACGGCGCGGTCACTTAGTTCCGGATCGGTGAATCGCGTCCAGTGACTCTGGGTCATCTCCTCGTCATGATTACATGCAGCTCCTCTCATCCTAGACTCTAAATTTGCCAAGGGGTACGAAGAGAGCGCTGGCGTTGAGGAGGAGGATAAGCCATGATCATGTTGAATGGTGGAGCAGGCTCGAAGGGCTGAATGGCTGATTCCTGCTCCAAATTTCTATGTTTCCTACTGTTAGAAGAGGCCTCTTGGAGTGAGAAGCAGGATGAGTGTTGCCTCTCAAACCAGTTGCTGAAGGCTATGGTGCGACCTTTTCCTTCGATCATTGAAGTGGAATTTTCTCAGCCCCTGTCATTACATTTTACAGCTTGAGTGTTGATATTATTGAAGGTTCTGAAATGAAGTTGAGCTCCCCTCACTGTAAACGAGCCAGAGTTGACTAAACCTGTGGGGAAAGATTGATCCATAACTCTGCAATTGAAGCTAGTCTCAGTAATGGTGGCCATCAAAGTTCCATCAAACGTTGTAAAAATCCATTTGGTTCACTAATGTTCTTTAGGAAAGGAAATCTGCTGTCCTTATTTGGTCTGACCTACATGTGACTCCAGATCCAGAATTGACCCTTAACTACCCTCTGAAATGGCCCGAGCAAACCACTTAGTTCAAGGGCAATGAGGAATGGGGAACAAATGCTGGCCCAGCCAGTGATGCCCACGTCCCATGAAGGAATACATTTTAAAAACCTCCAGATGTCCCACAGCTCTTTACAGCCAATGAAGTATGTTTGAAGCAAAAACAGAACATGCTGAACAATCTCAGCAGGTCGAACAGCATCTCTGGAGAGAGAGCGGGGCTAACGGAGTACCTTTGAAGTGTAGTCACTGTTGTAACATTGGAAACGCTGTTGCCAGTCAATGTGCAGCAAGCTCATGTAACTAGAGGCATGGTAATAATCAGATGATCTATTCTAGTGATATTGGTTGAGATTTAAATATTGACCGGGTCAGCAGAGAGAACTCACGTGTGCTTTGAAATAGAACGGCAGGGTAGCACAGTGGTTAGCATGGTTGCTTCACAGCTCACCAGTGTCTCAGGTTTGATTCCAGCTTGGGTCACTGTCTGTGTGGAGTCTGCACATTCTCCCCGTGTCTGTGGGTTTCCTCCGGGTGCTCCGGTTTCCTCCCACAGTCTAAAGATATGCAGGTTAGGTGGATTGGCCATGATAAATTGCCCTTAATGTGGGGGTACTGGGTTACGGGATTAGGGTGGAGGTGTGGGCTTAAGTGGGGTGCTCTTTCCAAGGGTCGGTGTAGACTCGATTGGCCGAATGGCCTCCTTCTGCACTGTAAATTCTATGAACATGAGGTTTTTGTATATCCATCTGAGCAGGAAGCGGAGGCCTAGGTTTTATGTACCATCTGAAAGGCAGCTATGCCAACAGTGTAGCACACCTGATGCTGTGATGCTGTGTGGGAGCGCCAGTCTGAATTTATTGCTCAAATCTGTGAAGTGGGAGTCAACCCTCCCACAACCTCCCAGCCCAGAGGTGAATGTGTTGCCAACCGGTCATAGAGTTTTACAGCACAAAAAGAGGCCCTTCAGCCCATCGTGTCTATGGAATCATGTCTGCACTGGCCATCAAGCTCAAAAGAGACCTACACACAAGTGTGATGTTCTCTGTTGGGTCTATCAGAATGTCTTGAGAAGGTACTGTGAACAAAGATCATCAAACTGAGTTATTGAACAAAGCTGATTTATTTACACTGCTAAATTAAAGATTCTAACCAGTCAACAAGGAATAAGTTATTGAATTAAACTATACAACATCTCTTACAATATTTCATTTCATTATCATTACAACAGAACTCTATGCTATGCAACTAATCTATCTCACACCTAACCACCTTCTCTTAGAATCCCAGGAGTCACAAGATATTTATAAGACTGCTCCTTATCCCCATCTGGTGGTGAGAAGCATTATTGTCTTACTGTTAACCCTTTGTATTCTTTACAATACAGATATTGTTACAAGTGTCCTTGGAAGGGGAGTAGAGTGGATTAGAGAACCAATGAATATTTTGTTCACTTTAAACTCTTACCTTGTGTCTAATATTTGTTGCCGAATTGTTTTGATGTATTCAAAGCTGTCAAAGCAGCAGATGTCATAAACCAGTATGTAGGCATGAGCGCTCCGCAGTCCTCGACAGCATGTGTCCGCCCATTCCTGGAAATGACATGCAAACTGGGATTAATCCATTAGATTCTCAATTACCTTTCCAGTTTAAACATTAAAGGCAAAACTCTTCTGAGGTCAGTGTCCAGTATAAAGACATTGCAGATCAAATAAAGGGTGATTGTTTCCAAAACACTCTTGATGGGACCATACCAAACCTTGCTTTCTCCTCCTCTCACAGCTGTATCTATGGAATCCTAGATGATATTTCTGACTGGGAATGTAAATTAAATATTTCAGGAAGGACTCACAACTTCCCCTTTAGAATCCAAGCATTATGAATTTAGGAATCCTAACTGGGAAAAATCCCCACCTAGAATGTGGCAAAAAAGTGAAACGTACTTTTTGTGCAAATTGTGTGCTATTCACATCTATTGTTTAGTTGGTATTTATATATATAATGCAACAAAGTTGTACAGTACACATTATTGCAAACAATGCAAACATGCTGTGCAGTATGTATGATTGGGGTTCATAGAATCGGAGCAGAAGGAGGCAATTCGGCCATTGAATCTGCACCACCCCACACAGGCCCACACCCTATCCCTAAGCTTTTGGATACTAAGGGGCAATTTAACATAGCCAATTCACCGGACCTGCATACCTTTGAACACCAATTTAGCATGATCAATCCACCTAACCTGCAAATCTTTGGACAGTGGGAAGAAACCTAAACACCTGGAGGAAACCCACACAGACAGGGGGAGAAAGTGCAAACTCCACATGGACCGTCACCCAAGGTCGAAATCGAACCCGGGTCCCTGGCTGTGAGGCAACAGTGCTAACCACAGTGCCGCCCATATTAAAATTGGTGCTGCTTGCTAATTATAATGATTTCTGCAAGCAGTCAGTATTAACCTTGTAGCTTATTGGCTGCATGCATTAACAGGGTAACCAAAATTGTAACTTCCCAAAACCCACACTGCTTAAAATTAGCCGGAACTTCTTAAAGGGGAGCTGCGTAGTGTTTGGACTATGTCCTAGGTGTTATGCAGGAAGTGGAGGAATGGCATAGCAGGGATTAAAAAAAAAAAAATTTAGAGTACCCAATTATTTTTTCCAATTAAGGGGCAATTTAGAGTGGCCAATTCACCTAATCTGCACATCTTTGGGTTGTGGGGGCGAAACCCATGCAGACACGGGGAGAATGTGCAAACTCCACACGGACAGTGACCCAGGGTCGGGATTCGAACCCGGGTCCTCAGCGCCGTAGGCAGCAATGCTAACCACTGTGCCACCGTGCTGCCCTTTGGCATAGCAGGGATGAAAATCCTCCAAATACATGGTCAGTAGGCAATGGGAACAGCTATTCGTGGAGGTGAAAGCGAGGAATCAAGCTCTTGAGACCTGGATGCTGTGTTGGAAGAAGTTCATTGGCTTTACACAAGTGGTCAAAGTCAGGCGGCTAGTGGCTTTTAACAGTAACTTCATTGCAATGTAAGCCTACTTGTGACAATAAAGATTATTATTATTCCAGATAAGGGAAATGAGGTTATGTATTCAGGTCAATAGTGCTTTTCCTCCATGTCCCACAACACAGTGGGACAGTAGTTAGCACTGTTGCCTCACAGCGCCAGGGACCCAGGCCACTGTCTATGTGGAGTCTGCACGTTCTCCCGATGTCTGCGTGGGTTTCCTCCCGGTGCTCTGGTTACTCCCACAGTCCAAAGGTGTGCAGAACAGGTGGATTTGCCATGCTAAAATTGCTCCTCAATGTCCAGGGACATGCAGGTTAGGTGGATAGGATGGGGGAGTGAGACTGGTTCGGAGCAGGCTCAATGGGCCGAATAGCCTCCTTCTGCACTGTAAGGATTCTATGGAATAACCAAGCATCTCTTTGCAGGGGCTGATTATGAAGGCTTTGAGGACAGACCAGGCACTGTGAAAACTGTGTCTCTGGGTCACCAGGAATCATTACGTTGGTAGTGAGGCGCTGGCTGAATCGGGCTCTCTGATCAGGGTCTTTGGGTGCCTCAGCGTTGATCTTCCTGCAGCATTATTTCTGTTGGTGTTGCTGTTTTCCAGATTACATTGATGTTGATCACAGAGCGGATTAGACGGTGGCCGTCCAGCAGTTGTCAGCTCTTGTCTTGGCGCGGGCGATACACACGTCCTTGTGGTCCCTCACTCAGACAATGTAGTCGGGCAGGTGCCAGTGCTTTGAGCGAGGATGTTGGTCATGAGGCCTTGCATTTGTCTATCTGACGGGACAAAGTATTCATAGAATCATAGAATTTACAGTGCAGAAGGAGGCCATTCGGCCCATCGAGTCTGCACCAGTCCTTAGAAAGAGCACCCTACTTAAGCCCACGCCTCCATCCCATCCTCGTAACCCAGTAACCCCATCTAACCTTTTGGACACTAAAGACTATTTATCATGGCCAATCCACTTAAACCGCACATCTTTGGACTGTAGGAGGAAACAGGAGCACCCGGAGGAAACCCACGCAGACACGGGGAGAAGGTGCAGACTCCATACAGACAGTGACCCAAGCCGGGAATCGGACCTGGGACCCAGGAGATGCCAAGCAACAGTGCTAACCACTGTGCTACCATGCCGTCCACACTGTTGGTTATGACAGGACCGTGTTCTAGGCATTTAGTGACAAACAGATAACTGTTAGATTTCCCTACCCCCCCCCCCCCCCCTCTCTGCTGATTACAACTTCCCAGAGGTCTGTCTTCTTTCCAACTCTGGCATTGAGGTTGCCAAGGAGGATCGGCATGTCAACCGTTGGGACTCGGGCCAAAGATTTTTCAAGGTTGGAGTCATAAACCTCTTGGGATTCGTCTGTAACTTCCAGTGTTGGGATGTAGGTGCTGAGGACGGTCGAGCACTTGTTCTGGGCTCGGCTGAGCCTAAGGTTCACCAGACATGCATTTATCTCCGAGACGGTCAACTCGTTTGTTTTTAATGGCGAAGCCAACCTTGTGGTGCGGCGATCCTCTCCTGCTTTATCTTTCGAGAAGAAGATGTAGCACTACTTTGTTCCTTGAGTTGACGTTCCCCTGCTCATTGCATCTTGCTAAGTGTGGCAACACCAGTGTTAAAATGTCTGAGCTCCTGGAGAAAGATAGCAGTACGCCGTTCCGGTCTGTCACTGTTGGGTTTGTCCAGGAGGGTCCTGACGTTCCAGGTCCAAATTTCATTTTAATGGATGCGAGATACCGGAGTGTGAATTATGTTAACGTGGGGATGGCCACTGGAGGCTAGCACCAACATGGGTTTGACAGTGCAAGGTCTTGGTCCAGTGGCAAGGGGATCCAAAACAACGGGAGAACAGGCACCGCTGTATGGGCCCAGGACACACAAGCACGCAGATTCTAATTGTCCCCCTTTCTCCTTCCCACAGGGCTACCCTCCCTGGGGTTGGCAGCAAAGTTGTGGCCGTAATGCAGGACCTCCCATTTTGTCGAGGACCTTCTTCCATAGCCCACCAACACCGGCAGCATTGTCAGCCGATGTCAGGCTTCAGGCCCACTATGGAATCGTACGTGTTTCCCATATTGCCTCCGGCACCTCAATTTCTGTTTAGAATTGTGAGGGAAAGACATGCAGGGTAGGTGGACTGGCCATTCCAAATTGCCCCTTAATTGGAAAAATGAAATAAAAAGAATGGTGAGGGTTAATGGGAAAGAGCAGAGAGTGGGAGTGATACACTGTGCCAGTTATGCCAGTGTTTTTCAAACTTTTTTTCCAGGAACCCATTTTTACCAACCGGCCAACCTTCGGGACCCAACCGTGGGCAGCGCGGCAGCACAGTGGTTAGCACAATTGCTTCACAGCTCCAGGGTAACAGGTTCAATTCTTGGCTTGGGTCACAGTCTGTGCGGAGTCTGCACATTCTTCCCGTGTCTGCGTGGGTTTCCTCCGGGTGCTCCGGTTTCCTCCCACAGTGCAAAGATGTGCAGGTTAGGTGGATTGATCATGCCAAATTGCCCTTCGTGTCCAAAATTGCCCGTAGTGTTGGGTGGGGTTGCTGGGTTATGAGGATAGGGTGGAGGTGTTGACCTTGGGTAGGGTGCTCTTTCCAAGAGCCGCTGCAGACTCGATGGACCGAATGGCCTCCTTCTGCACTGTAAATTCTATGATCTATAAACCCGGCTGACCTTCGCGACCCACGCCGGCTGATGTTCGAGCCCTACGCCGGTCGACCTTCGTGACCCACGCCGGCCGACCTCCGTGACCCACGCCGGCCGACCTTCGCGACCCACACCGGCTGACCTTCGTGACCCACGCCGGCCGACCTGCGCGACCCACCATTTTCTTTTACCTTGTTTGTTGCCGACAAAAATGGAGGAAACGGTTTTGGGTCCCTTTGGCCCCAATGATCCTTTTGTCCCTTTGGCCCCCCAAACTTGTTAAAAAAGGGCTGCGACCGTATAAAAAAAAATGCAGCCGCACTGCACATGCATGCCCGATCATCGCTGCACATGCGCAGTGCGGCCGCATTTTTAAAATATCTTCGTGGCCATTTTGAAGGCCGCTTGCAGCCGGCATAATTAAAAGCCGGATGCTGTGACTGTTGCGTGCGGATTTGCGCAATCGGGAGCACCGCGCCAGACAGCTCCGCGACCCACCCAAGGGTCACGCCCCCGAGTTTGACAATGCCTGAGTTATGCTGTCGGGAATAGTACATCACAGTTAAAATTAAATGAGTTACCAGACATGTGTGGACTGCACCCAAAATGATGTGCGAGGATAGCATGGTGCCAGCGGGAAATCACTCTGATTCCCTTGCAGAGGTCTCAGACAAGGACTGCTGAACACTGCAGACTTCCTGCAGAGTACTCCAGGCGAGTGGACTCAGTGGCTGGATTTTATAGCTGCAAATCGGGTGGCCACTCCCCCTCCCCCACCTCACCCCAGTGCTTCTGCAAATTACAGCATGATGATGTTGATTCGTAATCCAATGTCACTATGCCAATGTCTGATATTACGGGTGGGCAAGCAGCCGTGGAAATCTGTACAACTCTCCCCTCGCCCGCCATTTGGAAATATCCAATTGACATGTTATCGAGCCATTTGTTAACGACACAATTATATAAAATCACTGGTTGTTGCGTGGGAAGAGGTTTGGGAGCAATATATGGCAGGTATGAGGAGGTGGTACAAGGCCAAAAGAACCACTAACTTAGCAGCTCTCAGGAGAATGGAGAGGTAGGTTCCAGAAACATTTATATGGACAAAGTCAAAGATGCTAGACGGGACCTTGGATTCATGTCCAATTACATTCACACCCCCACCATCTGGCCTGGGCTTGTGAAATCCTACCAACTGTCCTGGCTTGAGACAATTCACACCTCTTTAACCGGGTAACCCCTATCTCTGTCTCTGTAAAGAATTAACTATCTGCTAATGCTCGCATTCAAAGTATCGTCTTGCATCTTTGACCATGTCTATATAAATGTTTCCAGAACCTACCTCTCCATTCACCTGAGGAAGGAGCAGTGCTCTGAAAGTTAATGATTTGAAACAAACCTTTGGACTTTAACCTGGTGTTGTAAGACTTCTTACAATACATCTCAGAGTTGACATGCGGCACCCGCAAAGTGACTTGCATGCAGCAAGGCGGCACCATCGGAAGGCCTGCAATCCTTGATCAGCTGCTGGTCTCTGGCAAGAGGCAATGAAATATAGTCAGCTCTCTTGAAATGAAATGAAAATCGCTTATTGTCACGAGTAGGCTTCAATGAAGTTACTGTGAAAAGCCCCTAGTCGCCACATTCCGGCGCCTGTCCGGGGAGGCTGGTACGGGAATCAAACTGTGCTGCTGACCTGCTTGGTCTGCTGTAAAAGCCAGCGATTTAGCTCAGTGAGCTAAACCAGCCCCTGCTGGTTCTCTTCAAATAGAGAGCCTCAGTGATATCCCTTATGGAAAAGGCAATGGCAAACTGAATTGTTATAAACATCCCCAGCCCGGAAGTGCGAGTCCAGGGGTCTTTAGAGATGAAACTTCACCATGGCGAATGCTGCCAGTCAGCCAAAAATACATAGATTTGGACGGCACCGGTAAATCCCGGAACTGGAAGAATGCGCCCACTATGTGCGATGGTACACTTGAGGCCTTGCATGACCAGTGGGCACCATGACTGGAGGGCATCATCACCCCTTGGAATGCACTTTTAACTTGATTTAAGTTTTCTTTACATTTTTATTTGTTGTAAATGTTCATTAGCATGAGCCCCTTTAAGAAAAGGGCTCTCGTTACCTTCATTTAACTGATTGTTTTGAAACCTGTCGTCATTGATTTATAATGAAAGATTTGAAAGTTCATCGCCACAGCCACGTTCGCAATGCCACTCTTCCAACACTCTGAGGGGGCAGTTGGGGCTGTAGCGGGTGGCAGATTTTAGTGAGGACATCCTGACCAATGGGTAGCTGCTTCACACCTAGTTCCTCATTAATACCCAGGTTGGAGGATTGCACCTGTAAACACCTGTATGCACATGTGGAGACCTGATCAAAATGGCACCTGGTGCACATGTGCTCATTTTCTTCACGGGTCACATATAGAACATAGAACATAGAACGATACAGCGCAGTACAGGCCCTTCGGCCCACGATGTTGCACCGACATGGGAAGTCAAAAACTAAAGGCCATCTAACCTACACTATGCCATTATCATCCATATGCTTATCCAATAAACTTTTAAATGCCCTCAATGTTGTCGAGTTCACTACTGTTGCAGGTAGGGCATTCCATGGCCTCACCACTCTTTGCGTAAAAAACCTACCTCTGACATCTGTCCTATATCTATTACCCCTCAATTTAAGGCTATGTCCCCTCGTGCTAGCCACCTCCATCCGCGGGAGAAGGCTCTCACTGTCCACCCTATCTAACCCTCTGATCATTTTGTATGCCTCTATTAAGTCACCTCTTAACCTTCTTCTCTCTAACGAGAACAACCTCAAGTCCATCAGCCTTTCCTCATAAGATTTTCCCTCCATACTAGGCAACATCCTGGTAAATCTCCTCTGCACCCGTTCCAAAGCTTCCACGTCCTTCCTATAATGAGGTGACCAGAACTGTACGCAATACTCCAAATGCGGCCGTACCAGAGTTTTGTACAGCTGCAACATGACCTCATGGCTCCGGTATTCAATCCCTCTACCAATAAAGGCCAACACACCATAGGCCTTCTTCACAACCCTATCAACCTGGGTGGCAACTTTCAGGGATCTATGTCCATGGACACCGAGATCCCTCTGCACATCCACACTGCCAAGAATTTTACCATTAGCCAAATATTCCGCATTCCTGTTTTTCTTTCCAAAGTGAATCACCTCACACTTCTCTACATTAAACTCCATTTGCCACCTCTCAGCCCAGCTCTGCAGCTTATCTATGTCCCTCTGTAACCTGCAACATCCTTCCACACTGTCTACAACTCCACCGACTTTAGTGTCGTCTGCAAATTTACTCACCCAACCTTCTGTGCCCTCCTCTAGGTCATTTATAAAAATGACAAACAGCAACGGCCCCAGAACAGATCCTTGCGGTACACCACTCGTAACTGAACTCCATTCTGAACATTTGCCATCAACCACCACCCTCTGTCTTCTTTCAACTAGCCAATTTCTGATCCACATCTCTAAATCACCCTCAATCCCCAGTCTCCGTATTTTCTGCAATAGCCGACCGTGGGAAACCTTATCAAATGCTTTACTGAAATCCATATACACCACATCAACTGCTCTACCCTGGTCTACCTGTTCAGTCACCTACTCAAAGAACTCGATAAGGTTTGTGAGGCATGACCTACCCTTCACAAAACCATGCTGACTATCCCGTAATCATCTTATTCCTATCTAGATGATTATAAATCGTATCTCTTATAATCCTCTCCAAGACTTTACCCACAACAGACGTGAGGCTCACCGGCCTATAGTTACCGGGGTTATCTCTACTCCCCTTCTTGAACAAAGGGACCACATTTGCTACCCTCCAGTCCTCTGGCACTATTCCTGTAGCCAATTATGACATAAAAATCAAAGCCAAAGGCTCAGCAATCTCTTCCCTGGCTTCCCAGAGAATCCTAGGATAAATCCCATCAGGCCCCGGGGACTTATCTATTTTCACCTTGTCCAGAATTCTTCTTGTCCAACACTTCTTCCCTACGCACCTCAATGCCATCTATTCAAATAGCCTGGGTCTCAGCATTCTCCTCCACAACATTATCTTTTTCCTGAGTGAATACTGACGAAAAGTATTCATTTAGTATCTCGCTTATCTCCTCAGCCTCCACACACAACTTCCCACCACTGTCCTTGACTGGCCCTACTCTTACCCTAGTCATTCTTTTATTCCTGACATACCTATAGAAAGCTTTTGGGTTTTCCTTGATCCTACCTGCCAAAGACTTCTCATGTCCCCTCATGTCCCCTCCTTGCTCGTCTCAGCTCTCTCTTTAGATCCTTCCTCGCTTCCTTGTAACTATCAAGCGCCCCAACTGAAACTTCACGCCTCATCTTCACATAGGCCTCCTTCTTCCTCTTAACAAGAGATTCCACTTCTTTGGTAAACCACGGTTCCCTCACTCTACCCCTTCCTCCCTGCCTGACTGGTACGTACTTATCAAGAACACGCAATAGCTGTTCCTTGAACAAGCTCCACATATAGAACAGTACAGCACAGAACAGGCCCTTCGGCCCTCAATGGTGTGCCGAGCCATGATCACCCTACTCAAACCCACGTATCCACCCCTTAACCTTACTTTTATTAGGACACTACGGGCAATTTAGCATGGCCAATCCACCTAACCCACACATCTTTGGACTGTGGGAGGAAACCGGAGCACCCGGAGGAAACCCTCGCACACAGGGGGAGGACGTGCAGACTCCACACAGACAGTGACCCAGCCGGGAATCGAACCTGGGACCCTGGAGCTGTGAAGCATTTATGCTAACCACCATGCTACCCAAATATCCAGTGCACACATATCCAGTGTGCCCAACCCTTGCAGCCTACTTCTCCAACCTACACATCCTAAGTCATGTCTAATGGCATCATAATTGCCCTTCCCCCAGCTATAACTCTTGCCCTGCGGGGTATACTTATCCCTTTCCATCACTAACGTAAAGGTCACCGAATTGTGGTCACTGTTTCCAAAGTGCTCGCCTACCTACAGATCTAACACCTGGCCTGGTTCATTACCCAAAACCAAATCCAATGTGGCCTCGCCTCTTGTTGGCCTGTCAACATATTGTGTCAGGAAACCCTCCTGCACACATTGCACAAAGAACGACCCATCTAATGTACTCGAACCATATCTTTTCCAGTCAATATTTGGAAAGTTAAAGTCTCCCATAACAACTACCCTGTTACTTTCGCTCTTTTCCAGAATCATCTTCGCCATCCTTTCCTCTACATCCCTAGAACTTTTAGGTGGCCTATAGAAAACTCCCAACAGGGTGACCTCTCCTTTCCTGTTTCTAACCTCAGCCCATACTACCTCGGAAGAAGAGTCTCCATCTAGCATCCTTTCCGCCACCGTAATACTGTCCTTGACTAGCAGCCCCACACCTCCCCCTCTTTTTCCCCCTTCTCTGAGCTTACTAAAACACCTAAACCCCGGAACCTGCAACAACCATTCCTGTCCCTGCTCTATCCATGTCTCTGAAATGGCCACAACATCGAAGTCCCAGGTACCAACACATGCTGCCAGTTCCCCTACCTTATTTTGTATACTCCTGGCATTGAAGTAGACACACTTCAAACCACCTACCTGAACACTGGCACTCTCCTGCAAAGTCAAATCTGTGCTCCTGACCTCTATACTCTCAATCTCCCGTACCCCAAAACTACAATCCAGGTTCCCATGCCCATGAGGGTGATAACCAACCAGTCATTTATGGCCAGCCGAGGTATGAACAGCAAATAGATCATGATGTCAATCAGCAGACAACACTGATTTGCTGCGCACCCATATAGCTGCCTGCTGAACACTCTTATCCCCTTCCTCCTTCTTCTATCAACTTATCCTGTGCTGTGGGTCCTCTATTCCTGTTGCCAGCTTCAAGTAAAAAAAAGTCCCTCAGTACCTCTGACATCGCTTATATAGACTTTTATAATTAATGCTGGGTTGGAGGGAGTGGGGGGTTGAGGGGGATGTGAGGGGGCTATTCCTGCTACATAAGAGAGGGCATTAACTGAATTGTTAAGCTTCAAATGGCAGTGTGTGTGCAGCAATCAGTGTGCATACGGGTGTTTACAAGAGTCTCTTTATTTAACTTTTAACTTATTCAAGCCCACCTCCCATCCCAACCCTGTCTGTGCTCACAACCACTTCCTCCCCTGCCCACCCACACACCCTTCCCATCACCTCTGTTCAATACAACCTCTGTTGCCCCCATCAGTTCTGCTCAATCCCCCCACACCCACAGCCCCCAACAATGGGTGGGGATTGAGCAGAGCCAGTGCTGTGGGTATATTTGCATGCTAGATTCCCTACAGTGCAGGGCAAATTCATTCAGCCCATCGAATCTACACCGACCCTCTGAAAGAGCACCTACTTAGGCCCACTCCCCCACCATATCCATAACCACACCTAACTTGCACAAGGGGCAATTTATTATGGCCAATTCACCAAACCCACACATCTTAGGACTGTGGGAGGAAACCGGACCACCAGGCAGCATGGTGGCTCAGTGGTTAACATTGCTGCCTCAGAGCGCCAGGGACCCGGGTTCAATTCCGGCCTTGGGTCACTGTCTGGCGGAGTTTGTACGTTCTACCCATGTCTGCATGGGTTCCCTCCGGGTCCTCTGGTTTCCTCCCACAGTCCAAAGATGTACGGATTAGGTGGATTTGCCATGATAAATTGCCCTTTAGTGTTCAGGGATGTGCAGCTTAGGTTATGAGGTTACGGGGATAGGGTGCGATGGACGGGTGAGTGGACATGGGTCGCGTGCTCTTTCGAAGGATTGGTGCAGACTCAATGGGCCAAATGGCCTCCTTCTGCACTGTCGGGATTCTATGATACACCCGGAAGAAACCCATGCAGACACGGGGAGAATGTGCAAATTCCACACCGACACTCACCCAAGGCCGGAATTGAACCCAGGCCCTATACGCTGAGGAGCAGCAGTGCTAACCACTGTGTCACCGAACTGCCTGAAATAAATAAGTGCAAATAACTGGGTAAGTACTGGGCAAACAGCCCAAGTTTACAAAGTGACATGGGACCATCAATTTGGCTCCTAACAAAGCCCTTTCTCGCAAACTGCAACTTCCAGGTTCTGGCAGTTCTTTCCCTGAAAATTGCGCTGCAATTGTGATCCTCGATGGAGGCAAATGTTCCAGCATTTTCTGCTGCTGAGACCAAAAGATCAGGGCCATTACACACACACAATGCGACAGCAGTGTACGTGGATTGTGTTAAATTCACCGTGCGTGCACTGCAGGCTAGATTCAGACACCAGCAACATCAGCCTGCATAAATCTTAAAGAATGCAGCCAGTATCACTGTTTTGGAGTGTATCATTCTGTCCATTGTGCTCTCTCTGTTCAGAGGGAATTCTGTGCTGGTTGGTTATGACCAAATAGTATTCTGTATACACACAGACTGGTTAGAATAAAATACTGTGACTTTGTGCTTTTAGTGCGGGCTTATCTTGAGGGCCATCCTCCGAAGATTAAAAGAGGGTGTTAAACTGTGCCATGAGAGACATGCATTCCAAATCACTTACTTTAACAGAAGCTATATACTGTGGGTGCTGTAAATCCGCCATAAAGCAATAAACAGTTGGAGGTAAAGGTTGGATAGCAGCTGTTGAGATTGATAGTTCCCCTCCCTTTCCCCAACTCTGCTTTTGCCTAAAAGCTGTTCATCACCCACCTCTCCCAGCTGTGATGGAAGGTCATCAAACTGAAACATGTCTGTTTCTCCCTTCGCAGATGCTCTCTGACCTGCTAAGTGCTTCCAGCATTTACTATTTTTATCTTGCTGATATTACAGTGCATCCGCCAAAGACAGCTTTATGAACTAAACTCGGTGCTAGAGTTTGGGGATGATTCATGGCAGCTTGCTCTGGCAAATGACAAATCTACCTGATTATTCAATCTCAGCTTTGCCAATTTGCTATTTCATTTGCAGCTCTTAAAAAGAGATTCAATTTGGATGGTCGGCAAAAGCTCCAAACTCGCTCCACTTCCTACCTAATTATATACAATTACGTAGAGCCTCCAGCAGACACTGGACGTTCAGCCCAAATGGTCTGTGCTGGCGTTTCTACTCTACGCGAGCCTCCTCCTACCTCTCTTCATCTAACTGTGTCAGCTTAAACTTCCAATTCTTCCTATCTTCTCTACATCTACACCGGACAATAGGCGGGATTTTCCACCCCCGCCCTCCCCTGCGGCATGTTTTCCGGCAGCAGAGGCTTTCGGCCCAGTCGATGTTTGCGCCATTTTGCATGGTTCACCCACTCTGCCGCTGGGGAGCCCCCCATATGGGGTTGCCATTGGCGGGATTGACCAAGCACCAAACGGGAATATCCCGCACCAAATTCAGCCCAATGTGTGTGTGTGTGGGGGTGAGTGGCCTATGGACAGCTAGCAGCACACCCACCACACTCCCATGTTTTGTTACAGATGTTGAAAATCGAGTGGCAGTCATGAAACAAACATTGCATTCATGAAATTCCCTCTGAGTCATACTTTATGATTTGGATAACATATCGCAGTTCCTTCATTGCCACTTGGTCAATTATCCTAGAACTCTCTACCTCCACCACATAGATGGCTGAAATTCAGGAATTTCGGGACAAGCTGGACAACCCGGTCAAGGGAATGAATGGTGGACTGGCCAGCAATGCCAAAATTCCGAGAATGACTTTATAAAGTGATGATTCACAGAGGAAACTATCCATCGTCTTACAGTTACTTACAGCGCTGTGTGTGGTGTAGTACACCAGGAGCATGCAGTGTGTATGCAGCATATTGGAACTCCATGTTATAATCGAATGAACTCTGAAACCTGGGTGAGTGGCCAAGTGTAAAACACTGACAAGAATAAGAAGGTCAGGAATTTCATTAGTGGTAAACAGATAGCCGCGGTTAACTGGCACCAAACATGGTCCAGGAACAAGTGAAAGGCTGATGGAGGAAAGGCGTTACACGATTAGGAAGTATTTAGATGTGAACTTGCAATCCCAAGGCATACAAGGCTATGGGCTAATTATTTTTTTTCCTAATTAAGGGACGATTTAGCGCGACCAATCTGCCTACCCTGCACAACTTTGGGTTGTGGGGGCAAAACCCACGCGGACACGGGGAGAATGTGCAAACTCCACACGGACAGTGACCCAGAGCCGCGATCGAACCTGGGACCTCAGCGCCATGAGGCAGCAATGCTAACCGCTGTGCCACCGTGCTGCCCTCTAATCTGGACACTTTGCAAATTTCCAGAGCAAAGCTGAAGGCTGAAGATGGGTGAATAGAGGATCCCGAGAGTGAGATAGTCAACCAAAGCTGAGTAAGGCAACCTCAAAATAAATAGACGAGGGTTCATGACCTCTCCTTGAACCCCACTGCCCCCTCCCCCACCCCACTGGTTAGAGGGGTATGAATCCATCTTAATACACATTTCCAATCACTGAAACGTGAATTAAAATAAATAGAACAAAATAAATGGCAGGCGTGCCGTTAATCTGAAGTGGTAAGGGGATTTCTGCACTAATATCTTGGTGCATTTTGATCTTCTGTGAACATTTCAGCTGTAGGCTTTAATCTTAATGATAATGAAAGAGAGGGAATGATAAGACTAATTAATCTGCCTTCAGCAAAACTACTTGGGCTTTTATCCTTGGTGCATCACATTGAAATATTACCATTGATCTGTGATGAGTAACTAACTTTCTGATGAGACTTTAAACTGCTGCCTCTGTCAGTCTGTTCAGGTCGATGTAATAACTTGTGATTTTTTGAAGACGTGCATCTGACTTCAATGATGTTGATCTTTCAAATTACTAACATCAAAAAGAGACCACCTGGTCACTCATATCATTTGGTTTTTTTTTGTAAGGGCCTTGCTGTAAATAAATTGGCAGCTGCGTCCACATTGCAAGGTGATTTTTAAAACAATTCACATGATGTGAATACATTTGGGACATTCCGCAGGTTTGGATTAAATTCCGATTCTTTCTGATCATTGACTGGTCAGGCAGAGCCTATAGGGAGAGAAGACGAGAAATGTTAACCCTGCTTCTCTTCAAAGATGGTACGACAATAGTGCAGTGGTCATGTCACTGGCTGAGTAATCCAAAGGCCCAGGTTAATTCTCTGGGGGACACAGGTTCAAATCCCACCACAGCAGATGATTCAATTGATGGATGAGGGAATCATAGAATCCCTACAGTGCAGAAGGAGGCCATTTGGCCCATCAAGTCTGCATCGACCCTTCAAAAAAGCACTCTACCTATGCCCACACCCCTGCCCCATCCCCGTAACCCCACCTAACCTACACATGTCTGGACACTAAGGGGAGATTTAGCATGGCCAATCCACCTAACCCGCACATCTTTGGACTATGGGAGGAAACCGGAGCACTCAGAAGAAACCTACATAGACACAGCGAGAACGTGCAAGCTCCACATAGTCAGTCACCCAAGGTCAGAATTGAAGCTGGGGCCCTGCCCTTGTGAGGCAGCAGTGTTAACCACTGCACTGCCGTGGCTGAAATCAAAAGCTGGTCTCAGCAAATGATGACTATCATTGATTGTTGTAAAAATCCATCTGATTGACTCATGCCCTTTAAGGAAGGAAATCTACTGTCCTGAACCAATATGTGAATCCAGACCCCCAGCAATGTGTCAGACTTTTATTTGCCTTCTGAAATGGGCTAAAACTTAATTCAAGGGCAACTAGGAATAGGCAACAAATTGTCCATATCCCATGAAAGAATAAATACATTTTAAAAACTTTGCCTGACCTGTCATTTTCTGTCTTTATTTCTGACTCCTACATCCCTCCACCAGCATAGGTCGCACCACTGAGAAACACATCCTAAGAAATCTGTGATTCTGGTTGCAATTGCTGAAATACAAGGGAACGTTTTGTTCCTCTCTTTATATAAGGCTTTGCCAACTCTGATTGGAAACATTCCTGGAGATTTCATCACATGATCTGCTATCTCCAGCCACCCTACCCCTGCAATCCTGTTCGCCTATCGTGTCCATTCTCATGGCGCGCTGTCTGTTCTACCAATCAGAAAGTGAATAGACTGTTCACCACCTGCTCGATGATTCTTTGTTCATTTTTTAAAATAATAATAATTTTTTTCTTTATTCTTTCATGGGATGAGGGCGTCGCTGGGTCAGCATTTATTATCCGCCCCTCAGGGCATTTAAGAGTCAACGACACTGCTGTGGGTCTGGAGTCACCTGTAGGCCAGACCAGGTAAGAATGGCAGATTTCCTTCCCTCAAGGACATTGGTGAACCCAATGGTTTTTTTTCACCATCTGCCCTGGTGGGATTCGAATCCTGGTGGGTCCCCAGAGCATTTTCCTGGGTCTCTGGATCAAAACTAATCTTCTTTATTCTTATCACAAGTATGCTTATACTAACACTGCAATGAAGTTACTGTGACAATCCCCTAGTTGCCACACTCCGGTGCCTGTTCGGGTGCACTGGGCGAGAATTCAGAACGTCCAATTCACCGAACAAGCATGTCTTTCGGGACTTGTGGAAGGAAACCGGAGCATTCCACACAGACACGGGGAGAACGCGCAGATTCCGCACAGACAGTGACCCAAGTGGGAATCGAACAGTCGCCCTGGCACTGTGAAGCAACAATGCTAACCACTATGCTACTGTGCCGCCCAGTGACAATACCACAATGCCACTGACTCCCCACATTTAATGAAATTGAATAATTAATGAAACAAAATGTTAAAAAAATAGATTTTTTTGTCACCCCTATGAATTCCCCCCTGGATGGCACCCATCAGTGCTGTGCGGATAAATCTTTAATTCCTGGGGTCTCCAGGGCAATCCTGAAGGTTTGGCATCCCTATCAGAAGCCCAAAGGAGTTTTTAGCACATTGACAAGAGGCTGCGTGAGTTGGACGTCTGTGTAGTTGGTCGGTGGCCTCTGTAAAGTGGTAGCTACCAAATTGGTCGACCTCAGAATGTAATTTGCACTCAGAAAATAAACTCCAAAATCAATGGCTCCGTGTCCAATATCTGTCCCCAAATGACAACCCTAATCACTTTTAATGAAAGGCAGGCTGAACCAAGATTAGAGCAAATGTTTGATTTAGGGCAGTTCCACAGAACTGACTCGACATGCTGGATTCCTGAGCTTCCATCGCGTGACATTGCATGTGATGTTTATAATTTTCACAAATAAAAGCTACAAGGGTCCTCGAGGGTTATTGTATTGAATTCAGAAATCACTTTTTAAATTGAAGCTATTTTTAGAATCAGTTTGCAGCAGCATTGTCCACTTTTCTCACTGAGTCTGCAGATAGATTCACAAAAATACTTATAGTATACAAATAAATCTAATACACTCACTACCCCGACTACTTTTATTTCACACTTGGGGGGGGCGGCACATACTGCTTCACGGTGCCGAGGACCCGGGGTCGATCCTGGCCCTGGGTCACTGTCCGTATGGAGTTTACACATTCTCCCCGTGTCTGCGAGTGTCTCACCTCCACAACCAAAAGATGTGCAGCATAGGTTGATTGGCCACGCTAAATTGCCCCTTAATTGGTCAATCTCCTTTATGTTTTTTTTTGGGGGGGGTGGGGGGTTGGGGGGGGGGGGGGGGGGTGGGTGTGGGCGGGGCTAGTGGCTGTTCTTCTTTAGCAAGCCTGAGATTGGGAATTCTATATTTTTCCTATTTCTGAACGGGTAAGAAGTGATAGACGGGAATAGGCCCCGTAGGTCCACCCAGCCGCACGCACCTAGTCGTGGTGCCTTGTGCAGCACACAATACATACACTCCCCTCTCCCCCAGAGCAATCAGCTCTGCTGGGAGAGTGCATCAGCTACTGATGCTCTATGCTCTTGAATTCCCTTCATAAACTGCTACGCCTCTCCATCTCTTTCTCTCTCTCATCTCCTTTATGAAGCTCTGTAAAAACCCACAAATGCTTGTACATTGTCTGCAACAATCAATGTGGATAATCAGTTAATACACTGAAATCAACACATCAACAGCCCTGGCTAAGAGCCCAAACCCCAGACTTGGGAAGGCAAAAATGCTGAAAGCCATTTGGCCACATTGAGCCAACCCAGAACACCTTCAGAACCCACTGAATATGTGACCCAGATCTGGAGTTCTACAAATTTCTTGAGCAATGTAGGTTTCGTCAAAAACGACAAATGGTGCATCCTCTAGGCTGACCTCAATATCGCCAACAAAGATCGGATGAGTGATAGCAGGGCCTCTAGTGTTTGACCTCCCTCGAAAGCATGGCCTACGCTCAGCAGGATCCACAATCTCTTTGCAGAGGTATCACACCTCCTCTAAATATAGAGTTTCAAGGACAGCACAGCCTGTTACTGTGGTCACCCAAATCAGACTGTTCAGCTCATTGTAAAAGAATTTGGTCTGTAATAACCTGCACAGGACATACAATGTGGGGATGATTGTTTTCCCCACACTCCTTGAGGAGTACGAGCTCCTCTGCTAGGGGCGTGTAGCTTACTCATACTTGAATAAAAGGTCAGCGAGTATGGAATCAACTGACAGGAGTACTTAGTGATGTTCTACCAGTATCTCATGTATGTACTCATGTTGTAAAATAAATGTTGTTTACTTTCTACTCACTTTGGACTTCCTGTGCCTTATTAAACTGGCGACGAGGGTAAACCTGGAACTGTTGACATGCAACTTATCCAGCTGAGCCACCTCCCAAATTGTTTTTTTTAATGGACCAAGCTGCAGAGTTGGGTAAGTGATGATGGATGTTTGGGTGTTTGGATACCTGAATCAGTATGCAGAGTGAATGCGGTACATCTTCAGAGCCAATAATATCACAGAAAACAACCGCCAGACCATTAAATGCCCTATGAACATTTGCTGCAGGACTCATGTTTGTACACCTCACAGTATAGAGTGCGGCGACTGAACTGTCCGACTTAGACTTAGAGTTGTAAAGCTGCAAGGTGTCATCTACATCATTGGCAAATCGAAATTGTAGAGAGGTTACAGCACAGATTGAGACCATTCGACCCATCACATCTGTGTTGGTTCACTGTAAGAGCTACTCAGCTAATACCAATCCTCCTTGTCTAACAGTCCAGCAAATTCTCTCTCTTCGGACACGTATCCATTTCCTTTCGAAAGCCGTGATTGAATCTACCTCCAGCGCACTTTGAGGCAGTGCATTCCAGGTGCTAACTACTCACTGTCGAAAAACAGTTTTCCTTATATCATCTCTGTTTCTTTTGCCAATCACCTTCTATTGGCGTCTCCTGGTTCTAGACCATTCCACCAATGGAAACATTTTCTCCCTATCTACACTGTCGACACCTCATGATTTTGAACGCTTCTATCAAATCTCCTCTTCTCTAAGGACAACAGCCAAAGTTTCTCAATCTATCTATGAAACTGAAGTCTCTCATCCCTTGAATCATTCTCATGAAACCTTTCTGCACTCTCTCCAATGTCTTCACCTCCTCCCTAGAGCGCGGTGCACAGAATTTGCCCTAGTACCCTAATTGAGACTGACCCAGTGTTTTATAAAGGTTCATCTAAGCTCCCTTGCTTTTATCCTCAATGTCTATACAAAGTCCAGGATCATGAATGTCTCAGTAACTGCTTTCTCAACTTGTCCTCTCACTTTTGCCAATTTGTGCACATATACCAGGTCCCTCTGCCCCTGTACCTGTTTAGAACGATAGCCTTTGTTTTATACTGCTTCTTCTCATTCTTCTGATCAAAATGTATCACTTCACAATTCTCTGCATTAAATTTCATCCAACCTGTGTACACCCAAAGGGTTTGTTCCCCTGTCCTAATGTCTCCTTTTTTGACTCGCTGACTGATTTACTCTGACAATGCTCCTGTGAAGTGCTTTGGAGTGTCTCACTGCGTCTGGGGAGAAATTGTTGCTTCTACGTTTAACACAATGCAGGCAATCAAAAATTGTTACACCAACACAATTCTTCCCCTTAAATGATCCCTTGTTCATGTTCTATTAGTTCCACATTAAATAGACCCAGGAAAAAAACAGCACTGACAATTATTGTGTTATTACAAAGCCGACAGGAGTTTCCCATATTCGTTACCTCTGCAGATAAAATGGCAGAGATGATTCTTCAACACGGTGCTGGGCAATGTTGGCTTGAGCGATACACCTCACTCCTTCTTTAGGTATGAAACAGATTGTTTCACAAAGCTACTTTAATAAGGACACGGGGAGTCCACACCAAGTAAAATAAAAAAACTTTGATTTATTTACAATTACGGCCTACACACTTCCTGGTAGATCCCTTCCGGGTCCCTTCCTGGTCAGTGCATTACTGGCCAATACAGTGTTAAATGGAGTTCCCTCCTGCCCTCAGCGAGGGAGCTCCTATTCCACGAGGACCATGGGGACGATAATCATTCCCACCTCGTTAGTGCCGTGCGGGATATTACAGATACACTGAACTAAAATTGATAAATAGTCCGAGAAGGGTTTGGATGTGCTCAACAAACAAGGCAACTGGGACACAAGGGCTGCTTAAGGGATAAGGTACAGAGGCTGGGATTCTCCATTGAGAGTCCGCCCCGCTACTGCTGCTAGCAAGGACGGAGAATTTTGGTACACCATTCCCTGGCGGTGGGATTCTCAACCCCCGCCGCTTGTCAATGGGATTTCAAATTGAATCCACCCCACGTGGCCGGGTAATCGCGGGTGGGGGTGCACTGCCAGCAGGACCAGAGAATCTCACCGCCAGCAAAAGACCTGAGGATCTCCATCAGAAAATCAGCTGCCCTGTGTATCATCCTGTATCAACAGCCAACCCATTGTTAGCAGAATCGCTATAATCTCCTCACCTACCCAAAAGGAAGTTATGTGGTCAGTTTTCCATGCACTTTAGGCTTCTTTAGATTTGAAACAGATTGTTTTGCAAAGATACACAGTATAGATCAGTATATCCCAAAAGGTGCTTCACAGAAAATAAAATACTTTGGAAGTGTAGTCACCGTTGTCATGTAGCAGTAGCTGACTTGTACACAGCAAGCTCCCACAGGCAGCAATGCAATGCAATGGTGACCAGATAAATTGTTGTAATGATATTGGTTAAATATTAGACAGGAGATAACTTCCCCCTTTTCCTTCTTCAGATGCAGGGTGCGATCTAATGGCCACCCTGTGCCTGACCCGGGGCGTGACGCGGTCAGTAAATCTCACGCGAGGCCTCTGCCAGTGAGAGGCTGGCAGTGCCAGGGTGCCCGGGTGGCATTTTGCCCATGCTGGGGATTGGGGCCGGAGGTGTCCTTCCCTTATTAGGAGGAGTGTAGGGGCCTCAATGACCCCCTTATAGGTGAGTTGGGGCATGGTGGGAGGGGGGGGGGGGGGGGGGGGGCGGGGGTCTTGAAATCGGCACGCCATTTGAAAATGATGCCCCACTTTTTTCCTGCACTGGCAAATGGAGCTCCTCAGTGCAGGAAATTTGACCAAGTGTGGCCTCAGCCAGGTGTGCCCCGCTGAGGCCCTGAAATGAAACAGAGTCCCATTGGATAGCAGGGTCTTTCTCAGCACTACGAGCGCCGGGAAACACCCAGCTCAACATAGAACCCTGTTTCATTTCTGTTAGATTGTGCCCATATTGCTGTATGATCTTTTACATACACCTGAGGGTTTAACATCATATCTGAAAATTAGTACCTTCAGCAGTGTAGCGTTCCCTCAACCTACATTTTGTGTTCAGGTATCTGAGGTTGAACAACAAATCAACAAACTTTTGAATGAAAGATGAGAAGGGACTTTTTAAATTCATTCATGGGATGTGGGAGTCGCTGGCTAAGCCAATATTTATTGACCATCCCTAATTGCCCTTGAGAAGGCGGTGGTGAGCTGCCTTCTTGAACCGCTGCAGTCCCTGTGGTGTAGATACACAGACTGTGCTGTTAGGGAGGAAATTCCAAGATTTTGACCTCGCGACAGTGAAGGAACGGCAATATATTTCCAATCAGGATTGTGAGTGGCTTGGATGAGAACCTCCAGGTGGTGGCGTCCCCATGTTTCTGCCACCCCTGTCCAATTAGACAGTAGTGGTCGAGGGTTTGAAAGGTGATGTCTAAGGAGTCTTGGTAAGTTACTGCATGGCATTTTGTAGATGGCACACACGGCTGCCACTGTGCATCGGTGGTGGTGGGATTGAATGTTTGTGCAAAGGGCGCCAATCAGGTGGGCTTCTTTGTCCTGGATGGTGTTGAACTTCTTGAGTGTTATTGGAGTTGCACTCACCCAGGGCAAGTGTAGAGTATTCCATCACACTCCTGGCTTGTGCCTTGTAGATGGTGGGCAAGCTTTGGGGAGTCAGGAGTAAAGTTACTCGCCAGAGGATTTCTAGCCTCTGACCTGAGCCTCTAGCCACAGTATTTATATGGCAAGTTCAGTTCAGTTTCTGGTCAATAGTAACCCGCAGAATTGGGTGCTACCATGGGGACTTGGCTGAGACCTGAGCAGCTGAATATATAAAGCCCTCTCTTTCTCTACCAACTCCTTTTTGAGTGTCAGTGGGTGGGGGAAGAGAGATTGGGCCCAGATTTTCCTGGAACACCAAGTCCGATAGCCATCCTTAGAAAGCTGTTGATTAATTGCTGTCCAGGATCTAATCACACTCCATTCACACTGAAATGAGGGACCACTCTGTTACTTTAGCCCACATAACACTCGAGAGAATGACTGTTCTGAATTTAGGTACACTCTCCACTCAGCCTCCAGCTTCAAATCTACTTGAAAGCTAAAGGGTCTGACTCTCCGACTGATCCATTTTTACACCCTCAAGCACACAGAGGTCATGTGTACGAGAGGGTTGAGATATTAGTTACTGGCACAAGAGCAGATGATGCTTTGGATTCCTCATCCGTACCTCGCCTCACAGTCAGGAGAATAGAAACTAAAAAATAAATCAAATTGGACAGGCCATGATAGGACTTAAAGTGACTGTTTGGATACATTCCAGTTTGGTGAAATGCTGAAGAACAAGAGAAGTCACTGTACATAGAATTAAATTAAATCTACAATACAGAAGTCAGGGCCTGTGGCTACTCTGGTCCCTGGGCCGCTCCACTATCCATTTGCCTGATGCAACTGGACCTTTTGGTGCCTGCTTCCCACGGAGAAAAACAGCTTCTTCCCCACAAAACCCCAACCACATCCCTGTCAACTCCTCGTGCAGTTGGCTGATCTGATAAATTAACATTAAAATATACCCCGTTACCAGGGGGCTTGCCACTTCCTTGTATTAAGACCTCCCAGTGGGGCCCTTTAACACCCATCTGGAGTCTTCTTGTATGTTTCATCTCACTTAACATAATGGCCTCCAGTCGAATGTTAAGTTCTAATCAAGCTAGACAATTCTCCCTCACCCCACCCTCATACCCACCACTCCTCCCTCCCACCCCACCTCACCCCACCCCCTCTTTTCCTAGCCCCCACCCATACATATTTTTAATTTGCCTCATAAATGGACAGGCCAAAATGACACCCCTTGAAATGCTACAACGCAGGCCAGAAATGGTGGAGACTCCGTGCAGCCACTGCAGCGGGTTCTGCTGAATTCCTGCTGGAGTGCCAGCAAGAGGCTCAGTGAGGCCTATTAGGAGTCTCAGTGGATGACCCTGTAAGACTCCCAAACATATATCCCAGGTGTGTCCCAGCAGGAGAGTGGCAGACCTGTGGTGTCTGAGGCTCCAATCTTACTTGTTTACACCGTTGGTAGTTTGAAGTTTGAAAGTCGAAGTGTTCGCCCATCCCTTGTTGCTCTTCAGAAGGTGGTGGTGAGTTGCCTTCCTGAACCGCTGCTGTGCTTGAGGTATAGGTACACCCATTGTGCTATTGGGGAGGGAGTTCCAGGATGTTGTCCCAGCGATACTGAAGGAACGGTGATATATTTCCAAGTCAGGGTGGTGAGTGACTTGGAGGGGAACGTGCAGTTGGTGGGGTTCCAAAATATCTGCTGGTCTTGTCCTTCTAAATGGTAGTGTTGATGGGTTTGGAAGGTGTCCTCCAAGGAACCTTCAAGGGTTGCTGTAGTGCATCTTGTAGATGGTGCACATGGCTACCACCACATCGGTGGTGGAGAGTTTGAATGATTGTGGAAGGGGGAGCAATCAAGCGGGCTGCTTTGTCCTGGATGGTGTTGAGCATCTTGAGTGTTGTTGGAGTTGCACTCATCCAGACAAGTGGAGAGTATTCCATTCCACACCTGCCTTGTGTGTGTAGATGGTGGACAGGCTTTGGGAGGGTCAGGAGGTGAGTTACTTGTATGATTCCTAGCCTTTGACCTGTCCTGGTTACCACGGTATTAATGTGGCTATTTGAGTTCAGTTTCTGATCAATGGTAACCCCCAGGATAATAATTGTGGGAGAATCAGTGATGGCAATGCCACTGAATGACAAGGGACGGTGGTTAGATCCTCTCTTGTAGGAGATAGTCATTGCCTGGCACTTGTGTGGTGCGAATGTAACTTGCCACTTGTTAGCCTAAGCCTGGGTATTGTCCAGATTTGCTGCGTTTGGACATGTCATTCACAGTCTCAGATTGTTTCGAATCCCCTCACAGCCAGTGACATGTAGTTTGAAATGTTGTAATGTGGGAAACACGGCAGCTAATTTGTGCACAGTAAGATCCCACAAAGAGAAATGACCAGATCATCTGTTTTTGTAATGTGTGTTTACCAGGCCACAGCCCAATATATCCAGATGCAGTGATACCTGAAATGTTAACCCCGCGTCCTATCTGTCCTGTTTGGGCTAATGTGCGTTCCAGCATTTTCTGGTTTTGATCCTGATGTGGGTTCCGCAGCATGATGTAGAAGCCTCGCTTTGTTGCATTCAGAGCATTGAATAGAGTGTTGCATTCAGAGCATTGAATAGAGTGTAAGGAGAGGGGCTGAATACTTCAATCAGCTCCAGGCCCTTACTTCACACCGGACATCTACACATCCTCTTCACTCGATTTAAATTTGCTCCATTCGAATTACATCTTTATTTCAATTTTTCATTTCTCCCAACCAAAACACCTTTTTTAATTCAAATGACTAAATTTAGAATACTAAGTGGTCTGGATTTCTTGGGGCCCTTGTAGCAATGGAGTAACAGGTGCAGGCTGTATAATGGTACTGTCTGCAGGGCAAATGGCTTCTCACAGCACTGCTGTCACATTCAAATGCTAAGCTGAACAGAATGGTTTTAGGATGCAAGCCACTCATGGGAATTGGCCGATCTGATTAGAAGGCAGAAAATGCATATAATAAAAGTGTAATACAAAATTAGAATTGCTTTAATTCTGCAGGGAAGCCTCAAACTACCCTTGAACTTCCTATTTGATATTATAGTACAGATGCAGCATTATTGCTATTCAATAATAGTTTTGAAACTAATCTGCAAGCACTGAAACATTTGCACGAGTACATTGCATTACAAGTAGGTCAAGTATTTATATCCAGACACCCTTTAATCTCCTGTAATTGCTTCTACAAATGCAACTGTGATGGTGCTGCATTGTTAAAGAAGAGGCTGAGGAGCATTGTAGAATGTTCTGTGCTGTGATTCTGTGTCAGTGTCTCTTCCAGTGTTTCAAAGGCTCTTTACAGTGCGATGTGTGTTCTCCTGGGAGCCCAAGACAGGATTTGTCTGCGGGTGGATTGGCAATAACTGCATGTCTGCTACTAACCATTTGCCCGATTAAATTTGGTGGGCGAGATTCTCCCAAAACGGGAGAAATCGTAAAGCTGCCGTAAAACCCGGGCGGGTTTTACGGCAGCGCGCCCCTTCCCGACCGGGGACCGATTCTGGTCCCCGGTCGGGGCTAGCAGCCCGACGCCGTAGGCTCCGGCAAGACGGGCTTAACGAAAATCGTTAAGCCCGCTTGCCGGAGTTAGCGCCGGCTGACGCGTCATATGACGTCAGCCGCGCATGCGCAGTTTGGAAGACTCCAACCCGCGCATGCGCGGGTGACGTCATCGCGTTTTTGCGCGAAACCCGCGCATGCGCGGTCCGGGTTGCCCCTCAGCCGCCCCGCGAATGGATACTGCGGGGCGGCGGAAGGACAAGTAGTGCGCGGGCATCGGGCCCGCTGCCCGCGATCGGTGCCCACCGATCGCGGGCCCATGGCACCCTTGGCACGGCCGTGGTACTGCCGTGCCAATCGGTGCCATGGTTATAAAAAGCGAGTTTGTGACGCCGTTTTTACGAACGGCAAGACCAGGTGTGTTTGCCGTTCGTAAAAACGGCGGAAAGGGCTGGGACTTCGGCCCATCTAACAGCTGAGAATCGCTGCCGGCCGTAAAAAAACGGCGGCAGCGATTCGGGTCGGGACTTCGGCGGGGGGTGGGAGAATAGCGGGAGGGCGGCAAAAATGTCGGGAAGGCCCTCCCGCTATTCTCCCACCCGTCGTGGGGGGCGGAGAATTTTGCCCGGTGTGTTCTTTGTGTTTCACGATTGGTGCCATTTTCCACAACAAAGTGCCTTTCAAGCACGAATGGACAATAATACAGAGCGCCAAGGGTTAACTCGTCCCCACTCTCCCCCAATTTGCCACGGCAGCAACACTACTCCAAGGAAACCCATGAACCGGAAACAGATCCTCGTAGTGGATGGAGAATGTGGAGGGTTGGCACTCGCTCAATGTGACATGTGGTTCGCAGCAACTTTTAGTGATGCAAATACCAACCTGCCCGACAACCCATTGGTCAGATACTGGGTAACGTAGGAATGTAGCATGCAAACCTGGGAGAGCTGTGGTTCAATCTCTGATCTCAGTTGGAGTGCAAGGAATGTCCTCAGTGCCCCTGAGCTATGGTGGGGATAGTGTGAGTGAGAGTGACAGATTGGGCAGTTTTTAGCTCCATGCTTCTGGCCGGAAGGCAGTATGTCCCAATGGAATTGTGCCCAACTGTGAGACAATTGCCGAAATTCTCCGAACACCCGCAGGGTCGGAGAATCGCCCGGGGCCTCCGGAAATCCCGCCCCCGCCGTGGCAGAAATTCTCCGCCACCCGGGAATTGGTGGGGGCGGGAAACGCGCCACGTCGAGCGGCGAGCCCCCTGCGGCGATTCTCCGGCTCGCGATGGGCCGAAGTCCTGCCGCTGGGAGGCCTCTCCCACCGCCGAGGTTTGAACCACCTCTGGTGGCGGCGGGATCGGCGGCGCGAGCAGGCCCCCGGGGTCCTGGGGGGCGCGGGCCATCGGACCCCTGGGGGTGCCCCCACAGTGGCCAGGCCCGTGATTGGGGCCCACCGATCGGCGGGCGGGCCAGTGCCGTGGGGGCACTCTTTCTCTTCCGCCGCCGCCACGGCCTCCACCATGGCGGAGGCGGAAGAGAATCCCCCAGCTCGCATCCCGGTGGTGACGTCAGCGGCAGCTGCCGGTGACGTCACCACCGGCGCATGCGCGAACCGGCGAAGGCCTTTTGGCCAGCCCCGGTGCCGGGCGGCAGGCGTCAAAGGCCGTTGGTGCCGGTTTTGGCACCAGTCGGCGTGGTGCCAACCACTCTGGCGCGGGCCTAGCCCCCAAAGGTACGGAGAATTCCGCACCTTTGGGGAGGCCCGACGCTGGAGTGGTTGGCGCCACTCCGCTACGCCGGGACCCCCCGCCCCACCGGGTAGGGGAGAATTCCGCACCTTTGGGGAGGCCTGACGCCGGAGTGGTTGGCGCCACTCCGCTACGCCGGGACCCCCCGCCCCGCCGGGTAGAGGAGAATCCCGCCCAATGTCTTCAAGCAATGAGGGTAAAAGGCAAAAATGTCTACAGTTCTATCTCTGGGGAGAAAATAAGAAAGACTCGCATTTACGTCACATCTTCTATGAGCTCAGGATGTCCCAAGGAAATACCTTTGCAGTAAAGTTGCATTTGAAGCAGCCAATCTGCGCACAGGAAGATCCCACAAACAGCAATTGAATAATGAGCAGATAATCTGTTTTTATGATGTTGGTTGGCGAAACAATGCTAGTCAGAAATAGTGTCATGGGATCTTTTATATCCTCCTGAGATGCCAGATGTGGCCAAAGACTAATGCCTCATTTGAAGGATAGAACTTCCAACAGTGAAGCCCTCACACAGTCACCATAGAGGACTTGACCTATCACCTTCTGACTCAGAGGCAAGAGGTTACCACTAAACCGCAGCTAATGCCAATACAGACATAACCTCGCTTTGTTCAATTCTGTCTTCTCTGCAGTCCTCAACATGCAAATTACAAACTATGATGGGAGGAAATAAACAAGAAGAGAAAATGCTGGAAACACTCAGCAGATTAGGCAGCATTTGTGGGGTGGGGAGAGTATAGGGCATCATAGGACATGATTTAACTAAAAAAAAACACTCCTTACGGTCAGGAATCGACCACCAAATATGACCCCGGGATCCTCCCAATGCCCCAACTCACATGTTGGGGGGTCCTCGAGGAAGCCTCTCCCAGATTTTACCAGCCGCGCTCCATCCTGATTCCCGTAGGATGCAGCCAGTAAATCACGGTCACAGAGTCATAGAGGTCGACAGCACTGAAAAGGCCCTTCAGCCCACCCTGCCTGCACAGGTCAAAAACAACCACCTAACTATTCTAATCCCATTTCCCAGCACTTGGCCCATTGCTTTGTTCGCCTTGGCATTGCAAGTGCACATCTGAATACTTCTTAAATGATGTGTTGGGCTGGCTGGGTCGATGTGGACTGCACTTGATGCAGTGTAGCGAGAGATAGACTTCCAACACTTGATAAGATGCAACACGATTTTATTTAACATCTAAACTATAATACATGTTCAACTGTGGGTTGACACTATGCTGACTTGACTGGAGACCTGACACTAGCCTGACCAGACTTACTGGCTACCACATGGTGTTTGCACTGGCTAGCTCACAAACTCTGACTGTCTCAGAGGCTGCGTCCCGAGAGAGCGGGAAACCTAGTGCCCTCTGGCTTTATAGTGGCCGTGTCCTGTCTGGTGATTGGCTGCTGTGTTCTGTGTGTTCACTGGTCATCCTGTGTGTCAATCACTCCCTGTCTGCACTCCAATATATACATAGATGTATATTGTGACATTAAATATGATGAAGGTCTCTGCCTCCTCCACCCTTTCAGGTAGCGACTTCCTGATTCCCACCACCCTCTGGGTGAAAAGGTTCTTCAAACAAGGAATGCTACTGAAGAAAGTTCATTGACCTGAAATGGCATACTCTGCTGCCTCCTCCCCAGATATTGCCTGACTATTTTCTGTCTGGTTTCAGACTTTCAGTGATTGCAACATTTTGCCGGTTCTTTCCAGGAAATAAAAGGGGCACGCAATCAATCTTTAATTTGGGTCAAACAGGACCTGAAAATCAGTCTGAAATCAGTGTGTGCCGGAAGAGGAAAACGGACTGAATGCTGTACAAATATATTTTTATTTTTATTTTTATTTATTTTTAAAGTGAATTTAAAGTGGCCAATTTTTTTCCAATTAAGCGGACATTTAGCCTGGCCAATCCACCTACTCTGCGCATCTTTGAGTTGCGGGGCAGAGACCCACATAGACACAGGGATGTTCAAATGTTCAAACTCCACACAGACAGTGACCCGGGGCTAGGATCAAACCCGGGTCCTTGGCATCGTGAGGCTAACTAGGCGCCACCGTGCTGCCCCTGTATAAATATATTTAAAGGGAACAATTCTCCAAGCTCCAACAAATCTCCCTCCATTGTCCCAGACTTTCAGATACATCCTGTTTTTGGAGATCTCCGGGTGGGAGAATTGCGGGAGGGCCGGGCGACTCATGACACGCCCCCCTGGTGCCCCCCCACGATTCTCCCATCCCCCCCGCTCGGAAGAATCGCCGCTCGCCGGTTTTCACGGCGACTGGCGATTCTCCGGCCCGGATGGGCCGAGCGGCCTGACGTTCCCGACCGGTTCACGACGGAGGCAACCATACCGGTCGCTGCCGTCGTGAACATGGGCGGCAAATGCTGGTTTGAGGCTTATGGGGGGGCGGAGAGGGGAGTGAGCACCACGGCCGTGCTCGGGAGGGGACTGGCCCGCGATCGGTGCCCACTGATCGTCGGGGCGGCGTCTCAAAGCGACGCACTCTTTCCCCTCCGCCGCCCCGCACTATTCCGCCCTCAAAATTTCCATGTTTTGAACTGAAGTGAAGATGGTTAGCCTGTTCATATCCTAATAATAGAATATGCCTGGAAAAAACATTTGATACAAATTGCCTGAGACAGATGAGGATTATTTAGTAACTCACTGAACTTCAAGCATGGTCTCTATACGTCACTCGCACTCACTGCTTGTAATGTAATTCATATCAAAAACATGCTTGTGGAGGTAGAGAGTTAGTGCACTGACCTTGCATTTGAATTCATGCTCACTCTTCCGTCCTCTCCTGAAAATGAGTTAGGGGACACGGATCAAAGAAACTGAATGAACTTACGCCAGGGAGAAAGCATCTGGTAAGAGGGGCGGCACGACACCAGGGAGGGAAAGCAGAGGAGTAAACAGAAGGGGGGTACGGGGGGCGCACAGGGGGTCGGGTGCAGCAAGATGGAGGGGAAACAAATCCAGAGGGGGAACAGAACAACAGGGGGGAAGGACTCTAGACTGGCTTCAGCAGGTCACTCTCAGAAACGTGGAACAAGATGGCATCACAAGAAGCTACTTTAGACGGTCTATGAGCAAAGAAAAACCCCAAAGTGCAAAGGCTCATCCAACATGGCGTACACACAGCTGGCAGCCATGTTGGGTGGCTCCTGGTCAAAAGGAAACCCCAGAGCACAGGGGCCTGGCGCCATGGCGAGTACGGTGATTGTGGCCATTTTGGATGACCCCGTAACAAAGAGAAACCACGGAGTTCAGGGGCCCAGCCACAAGCTAAGTGTGGTTGATCCCGCACGGGGGCGGGGGACAAATGCCCCCATCAGAACAGTCACCTGGAACATCAGGGGCCTTCACGGCCCAGTGAACAAATCTAGAGTCTTCGCCCAAAATATGAAAGCTTACATAGATGGCCGGATTCTCCCTTCTGGGGACTAAGATCTCCCGCTGGCTGGAAAACCGGCGCTAACCACTCCGGTGTCAACAGCCACCGAATGTGCGAAATACTCTGCATTTCCGGGGGCTAGGTGGACGCTGGAGGGGTTGCCCCCCCCCCCCCCCCCCACCCCCCGTGCGTAAGGTGAGTAATTCACTTTAACTTGCTATCCACCAGGAAGGCAGTGCACCAACTCCGCCAGACATGGGGGCCTTCGATCAACACGGAGAAAAAGGCAGCCGCCTGCTGGCTCACCAGCTGAGAAAGAGGGCAGCCACGAGGGAGATAGCGCAGGTGAATGAGAGCAGGGGTGGACTGGTAGCTGCACCAAAAAAAAGGTCAACAAAGCGTTTGAGGCCTTCTACCGGGGTCTGTACACCACCAAGCCCCCCCGACGGGGACTTGAGGATGAAACAGTTCCTCGATGGACTGGACATGCCAGTTGGTGGGGACAGTAGGAGGAGGGGGCTGGAAGCACCACTAGAACTGGGAGAAGTCATGGAGAGCATCATCTCCATGCAGGTGGGGAAGGCGCTTGATGTGTTGGGTATGCTGGGTCTGCGAGGACTGCGTTTACCAGAGCAGTGAGAGAGACAGGCTTCCAACACTTGCAGAAGTCCAACTCTATTTTATTTTACTATGAGCTGTTAAACATACTTGCACTGTGGGTCGACACTCTGTTAGATTGATTGAAGACCTATGGCTAACCTGACCAGACTATACTGCTAGCACATGGTAGATGTTCGTGTTACTGATTACGGGCTCTGGCTGTCTCAGAGGCTATATCCCGAATGAGCGGGAAAACCCTCTGGCTTTGTAGTGGCCGTGTCCTGTATGGTGATTGGCTGCTGTGTTCTGTGTGTTGATTGGTCTTTCAGTGCGTCAGTCAGTGTCTATCTATGCACCATCATATACTTGTGTGTATATTATGACAGCACTGGGACCTGATGGGTTCCTGGCGGACTTCTACAAAGCATTCGATCCGGCACTTGACCCACACATGTGGGGGATGTTTGTAGACTTGCTAGTGAGGACCCTGCCTCCAGCGCAATACAAGCCACCTTTTGCTGACACCCAAGAAAGACAAAGACGCAAAGGAATGCAGACCATGCAGACACATCTCGTTGCTCAATGTGGATGTGAAATTGCTCGCAGAAATCCTAGCCAAGCAGCTGGAGAACTGCGTACCAGAGGTGGTCGCAGAGGACCAGACAGGCTTTGTTAAGGGTAGACAGCTAACAGCAAGCATCAGATGACTGCTAAACGTGATAATGATCCCATCTGGTGAGAGAACACCTGAGGTGGTCAGCTCCCTGGACACAGAAAAGGCCTTTGACAGAGTTGAGTGGAAGTACCTCATAGAGGTACTTGGGCTGGGGACAGGGTTCACCTTATGAGTGAAACTCCTGTACAACGCCTCCAAGGCGAGTGTAGGGACCAACATCACCAGCTCTGAATACTTCCAGCTGCACAGGGGTACCAGGCAGGGATTCCCGCTGTCCCCACTCCTGTTCGCCCTGACAATTGAGCTATTGTCGATCGCCCTCAGAGCAGCAAGAAGCTGGAAGGGAATCTGAAGAGGAGGCAGAGAGCACAGAGTCTCACTCTATGCGGAAGACCTGCTCCTCTATATCTCGGACCCACAAAGCGACACGGAAGTGAACATGAAGCTCCTGAGAGAGTTTGGAACCTTCTCGCAGCCAGACAACCTGAGCAAGAGTGAAGTCTTCCCTGTGAACCCGACAAGGTAGGGGCAGAGCTGGGGGGACTACCATTCAACCCCAACAGGGTAGGGGCAGAGCTGGGGGGACTACCATTCAACCCCGACAGGGTAGGGGCAGAGCTGGGGGGACTACCATTCAACCCCGACAGGGTAGGGGCAGAGCTGGGGAGATTACCATTCAACCCCGACAGGGTAGGGGCAGAGCTGGGGGGACTACCATTCAACCCCGACAGGGTAGGGGCAGAGCTGGGGGGACTACCATTCAAACCCGACAGGGTAGGGGCAGAGCTGGGGGGACTACCATTCAAACCAGCCCAAAGCAAATTCTGCAACCTGGGGGATCCAGTTTGCCCATGACTGAACATGGATTCACAAGTGGATCATGACCAGTCTGGTGGAGGAAGTAAAAAAGGGCCCACAGAGATGGGACACACTCCCGCTCTCCCCAGTGGGGAGGGTACAGATGATCAAGATGAATTTACTGCCCAGGTTCTTCTACCTGTTCCAATCCCTCCCGATCTACATCCGCAAGGTCTTCTTCAATGCGGTGATTTGGTGTTAGTGTGGATGGGTGGTGGTAGTGGCCAAGGATCCCCCAAAAAGTGCTACAGAGAAGAAAAAACATGGGGAGGGGGTGCCTGGTTCTCCCAAACCTACAGTACTACCACTGGGCAGCCACAGCAGAAAGAGTGAGGGGATGGATGAAAGAACCAGACATGGGTTGGGTGAAGATGGAGGAGAGCTCCTGTTCAGGAACATTCCTCAGGGCCCTCGCCACAGCAGCGCTCCCATCTCCGCCAGCAAAACGCTCAGCAAGTCCAGTGGTGGTAGCCACTCTCCGAACCTGGAACCAGATGAGGCAGCATTTCGGCTTGACCGAAATATCCACCATGGCCCCCACATACGGCAACTACAAACTCCAGCCATGCCAGACACCACCTTTAAGCGGTGGAGACGGGACGGAGGAACACTAACTTTACACAGAGGACAGGCTTAAGAACTTAGAGGATCTGACAGAGAGATTGCAGCTACCTAACAGGAACAAACTCCAACACCTACAGTTTAAAAACTTTGTCTGCAAGGAGACGACAGCGGACCCCGAGACACACAATGCTCGAGAAACTACTGGACGAGGGTAATCTGGGAGAGGGGGGACAGGGGGGACCTGTACAGATGACTATTAGAAACTGCACACTCCCCACTAACGAAACACGGGGAAAATGGGAGGAAGCACCAGGGATTGAAATAGGGTGGGGACTCTGGAGCGAAGCACTGAACAGGGCCAACTCCACCCTGACTTGCGCAAGGCCTCATGCAACTGAAAGTGGTGCACAGAGCACACCTAACCCGAACCCGAATGAGCAGCTTCTTTCCGGAGGTGGATGACAAATGTGAACGGTGCCAGGGAGGCGCAACCAACCACACCCACATGTTCTGGACCTGCCCCAGACTTGTCGGGTTCTGACAGCTTTCTTCAAGGCAATGTCAAAGATTGTGGAGGTGAGGGTGGAGCCATGCCCTAGAGCGGCAGTCTTCGATGTATCGGACTTGCCAGAACTCTTCACGGGGAAGGAGCTGATGCCCTTGCCCTTTGCTTCCCTGATCACCTGCCGAAGAATCCTGCTCGGCTGGCGATCAGCAGCACCACCCCCAGCTGCAGACTGGCTGGCAGACCTGTCGGAATTTCGCCACCTGGAGAAGATCAAATTCACTACTGGAGGGTCAGAGGAGGGCTTCCACAAAATGTGGAGGCCATTCACCAACTTGTTCCAGGACCTGTTCGAAGTCAACAGCCAACAGAGCTAGGGGAAGGGTGGGGTGCACACGGTAACCCACGAGACAGCAGGGTCCAGACAGGGAGGGGAGGGGGGACCAGGGAGAGAGGAGGGGGAGGCTGGAGAACGGCCAAGATGGATAATAGGGGGCCTATAGCAAGGCCACAGAGCACAGAACCCCCGAAACAGAATGGAGGGGAGGAGAGGGTTGGCGGGGTCAATGGACAAAGGGGGTAGCGGAAGGGGAAAGAACCACTTATATGTAAAGAGAGGACAATCGTCCACTGCATGATATGAGACCAAAGAAAATATCTGAAAACACCAAAAAGGGGGGGGGGGGGGGAGGGGTGGAGGGCGGGAACCTAATGGGGTGGGGGGGGGGGGGAAAGAGTGGGTTACTACCAATAGAAATTTCTTATATATTGTACCTGATGCACATACCCTTGTCTACTGTCCAGTGAATCAAAAGAAAAATTGCAATTAAAACATTTTCAAAAAAGAAAACTCTTTGCGTCGTGGGGATGGGGCACAGTCAGACATGGGGAGAATGTGCAAACTCCACGCGGACGGTGACCTGGGGCAGCAATCGAACCTGGGTCCTCAGCGCCGCGAGGCAGCAGTGCTAACCACTGCGCTACTGTGCCACCCAAGGTGGCACCAAGATTAAGTACAGACACAGCATGATGAACAGCCTTAGGTTGTGCTACGTGGCATGAGGAGATACTCGACATTCTTGTCAGATCACGACAGAGGCGCAGCATCTGGGAACGTTGAAAGCGCAGAGTAGTGACTACACAGAAACGATTTGGAGACACAATGATTGGGTAGTGCACAAATAAAGAGCTGATAAGCGGATTGATTGATTGATTTGATTTATTGTCACATGTACTAGAGTACAGTGAAAAGTATTTTTCTGTGTCCGAGGGAACGTACACAGTACATACATAGTAGACAAAAGAATAATCAACAGGGAACATTGACAAATGGTACATCAACAAACAGTGATTGGTTACAGTGCGGAACAAGGGACCGCACAAAGCAAATACATGAGCAAGAGCAGCATAGGGCATCGTGAATAGCGTTCTTACAGGAAACAGATCAGTCCGAGGGGGAGTCGTTGAGGAGTCTAGTAGCTGTGGGGAAGAAGCTGCTCCTATGTCTGAATGTGCGGGTCTTCAGACTTCTGTATCTTCTGCCTGATGGAAGGGTCTGGAAGAAGGCAATACCTGGTTTGGAGGGGTCTCTGATAATGCTGTCTGCCTTCCTGAGGCAGCGGGAGGTGTAGACAGAATCAATGGGAGGGTGACAAGCTTGTGTGATGCGTTGGGCTGAGTTCACCACAGTCTGCAGTTTCTTGCGATCTAGGACCGAGCAGTTACCATACCAGGCTGTGATGCAGCCAGATGGGATGCTCTCTATTGCACATCTATAGAAGTTTGTGAGAGTCGATGCAGACATCTCCGTAGGAAGTAGAGACGTTATTGGGCTTTCTTGACTGTTGCATCAACGTGAGTGGACCAGGAGAGACTGTTGGTGATGGTGACACCCAAGAACTTAAAGCTATTGACCATCTCCACTTCGGAGCCATTGGTGGAGATGGGAGTGTGTGTCGTGCTATGTTTCCTGAAGTCGATGATCAATTCTTGGTCTTTCCAACATTTAGAGAGAGGTTGCTTTCAATACACAAGGTTTGGATCCCTTGTGATATGATTCCAGCACATAGCCTGTCAGTTCCATGAGTGGGACAGCGTATTGAGAGGACTAGACCCAGTTAGCTCAGTCGGGGCAGGCAAAGTGACCAGTGTGTGGGATGAATTGATAGGGAGCGAGGCACAGTCAACAAGGAACCCTAAAACTGTCATAAACATCTGGCCAGCAAAGATTGCGCTTATGATGAGCGGAGCTTCGAAAAAGAGCTTGAAAGCTGCCACAGTGAAACTCTAGGGACTCTAGGACGAAAGTCAAAGGATATTGTCAGAATGTTCACAAAATTCCTCAGTTTGAATTGAGATGCAGCTGATCTATTCTCCGAGTTCAGAATGTTTAAACAGCTTGTGGAGCTGTGGTTTCTTGATTTATATGTGTCTGAACATGTCATGATATGCAGACACACACATAATGATATACAGACAAGCAGCTAATGGACACAGAGAACAGAACATGACCAATAAGCAGGCAGGACACTCAGGGGTGGGATCCTACTATAAAAGACACGAGGCACTCACACTCCACCTCTTTCCACTGATGAACATCTAGAGAGTCAGTCAAGGGTGTTGTTACAATCTCACACCTCCACCACGTGGCTAAGAGCTAGTCTGGTTCAGTCAGACAGAGTAACCACACAAGCTAGCAGAGAGTCGAGCTTACAGAGAACCATGCTAACTGTGCTATTAGTTCAATCAACCTGTTTGAACTAACTTCAAGGTCTGGAGCAAGTATCTTTTTGATCTATGCTGCATCCATTTTCAGCCAGTGTTATACCAGTGTACCTAACACATCAAACCAGACAAGCAAGGCATTAAAAATTCACATCGCAATTGGGAATGAAACCTACATAGGCTGAAAACAACCGGATTAATAACAGAAGAGCTATAGAATCCTCCCAAAATATGGAAGACTGGTTCAGGATCAAGTTAACTTCCATATTCATCAACTAGAGTTTGTGCCATTTCGACAATAGCTCACAGAACCCAGAGATTATTTTGCCAGCAGATTTAGCGAACGGGGGACATACTGTGATGTTTCAAAGACAGACCTAGTAGATGAAATTGTTGAGTTGGTGATCGCATACACTTCCTCTGGAAGCATTCCAGAAAGCTCTGCTGGACAAGCCCAAAACATAAAGCATCAAAGAACTACTTAAGGGTGAACGTGGGGACAAAGATAAGCACAAGCTCAATTCTTGATGCGCCCACTGGAACACCAAAACCTAGCAAGACATGTGGAAGGTGTGGCCTTCTGCACGCAGCTTTCCATTAGTTCTGCAAAGCATGTGGCAGAAAGGGCCATTGGCAGCGGCAGTGCACCAGAGCAAAGTCTGGCGCAGCTCCAACGAGCCGTGCACTGATCCAAACAGACCGCATGGGTGGCACGGTAGCACAGTGGTTAGCACCGTTGCTTCACAGCTCCGGTTCCCAGATTCGATGCCCAGCTGGGGTAACTGTCTGTGCAGAGTCTGCACATCCTCCCTGTGTCTGTATGGGTTTTCTCCAGGTGCTCCGGTTTCCTCCCACAGTCCAGATTTGTGCAGGTTAGGTGGATTGGCCATGATAAATTGCCCTTAGTGTCCAAAAAGGTTGGGTGGGGTTACTTGGTTCCGGGGTTAGTGTGTGTAGCCACCGAAGTTGGCCACTTCCCGACCCAAAATGGCGATTTACAAAGCATGCAGGGAAAATTGGACACTTTAAGAAAGACAAGCAGGTTGCAGAATCTTCCTGTGTATTCTGCCTGCAAAGAAAGCAGACAGCACCGAAACCAGCAGTTTGCATATTAATGAGCGATTCCCGGGAACAATGGATACAACGATTAGCTACATTTGGGACATTCTATAGCAGGTCAGACTTCTCGGCGCCAACGGGAGTCTGAAACAAAGGAGACAAACAAGCCAGGAAGAACCGCCCCACGATCAAGGGACAGCCTCAGTATTGGGGGGATTCATACCAATCGATTGGTATGAGATCCAATCGATTGACAGTAAGCTCGGGGTCCGCCCAAAAGGGCGCGGGGACCTATAAAAGACAGATCCCAAGTTCAGTTCACTCTCTTAGCCGGCCCCCTCAGCATAACATCTCAGCAGCTCTCGACGAACTTGACCGTAAGGAAGAGAGGCCTGGCCAATTGCTGCACCACCAAGTAAGTGTCATACAACGCACGCTACGAGATAGACACTCCTGACCCCTTAGTCCATACCAGCTGGAAGCCTGCAGATCCAGTACAGAGCAAGAGGCCATTGTTCACTGATCCGGCGGGTTCCCTTATCCAGATAAGTATTGGCCTATTAGTGGTAGGAATAGTTTAGTCTTTTAGTATTATATGCATGAGTAGCGAATAACTGTGTATTAATAAACGTGTCTTGTTTTGAACCTTACTAATTGGTGTATTGAGTCATTGATCTGAACTTGAACTTGAACCTCGTGGTGGTATCATAAGGATACCTGGCGACTCTAGAGCTAAGTAATAAAACAGAGCCAATTGAGTGTAAAGCGCACTCACCAGAACGAGCAACATGTGGAAGTGTGGACTTAGGTTGGGTGCTCTTTCCAAGGGCCGGTGCAGATTCAATTGGCCGAATGGCCTCCTTCTGCACTGTAAATTCCATGATTCTATGCATAAAGTGGGTACCTTCGAGCAATACGAATAATCATCCGGTATCCCATCAGAAACATACATGAGGTGATTGGCAAGCCAGAAAATGACAATCATGTGCTCAATGAGACAAAGAGCGGCGAGCACATGTTTCTCACTGTCAATCTCGTGGAAAACATTGATATCATCACATCATCTGAGGTGTTTGCCATGATTCAAGTTATCTGTCCTAACCAAGTTGGCAACTATTTGTTATTGGCCACGATTGACACAGGGACAAATGTCAACATACTACCTCAGAGAATTCTAAAAGGCATGGCCATGGCTACTGTGGAACTTTAAGCCTACATTTGTTCACTACTTCCATAGTCCTGGAGTTCAAGGAAAATCAATCCTCTGGGATCCTACATCATGGAGACGAAAGGTCCAGTGATTGTAGGTCTACCAGCATGCTGTGACCTAACACTGGTAACAATGCATGGACTTAATCAAACTTCACAGGAAAGATCAATCTCATAAATACTCCTATCACCTCAGTTCATGACATCATTTGCCCGTCATTGGCAGTTCATCATTTGCCAATGGCCGTACTGGTCTGAAAACGCTCGATCTTGTCTGATCCCGGAAGATAAGCAGACTCAGGCTTGGTTAGTACTTGGATGGGAGACTACCTGGGAATACCAGGGTCAGTAGGCTTTCTGGGCAGATTGGTAGCACAGTGGCTTCACTGCGCCAGGGTCCCAGGTTCAATTCCCCACTGAGTCACTGTCTGTGCGGAGTCTGTATGTTCTCCCCATGTCTGCATACCTGGTTTCCTTCAGGTGCTCTGGTTTCCTCCCACAGTCCAAAGATGTGCAGGTTAGATGGATTGGACATGCTAAATTGCCCTTAGTGTCCAAAAAGGTTAAAAGGGATTATGGGGATAGGGTGGAAGGGCTTAACGTGGGTTGGTGCAGACTCAATGGGCTGAATGGCCTCTTTCTGCACTGTATGGTCTATGTCTATAACAACAAAATGTTTCAACATATTTGGAAATTTCAAGGGAGCTGCAACGTTACACCTGTGGTAGAATGCAAGTTTGTCCATTGATCTGTTAAATTTTGGGCAACATAAATGCCACTTGCTCCGAGATGAAATAGCAAAAGATTCAACACTCCAGGAACTGTGGAATACCATTATCGAAGGATGGACTAATTCAATTTTACATGTCCACGAACACACAAAACTATTTTGGCCTTATTGAGACCAGCTAGACATCTCCTGGGGAGTCACTTTTAAAGGCAGGCAGGACATTGTACCAGAATCTTTGTGACCTGATATTCTTCAACAACTTCATCACTCACTTGTGATCATAGATCTGACAAGACGACTCATAAGAAAGGCAGCCTATTGACTTGTATAAACACTGACTTTGAAGTTAGCATCAAGAAGTGGGAGGCATGTCAAGAGCATACACTAAGTTAACACAAAGAACCACTGGTTCCATATGATGTTCCAAAATCCCATCAGGCCTCTTTGATGGTATTGACTTACTGTCATCGTCGACTGCTTTATCAAGTACCCCATTATTACACAATTACATAGTATGTCAAACACAACTGTAACGCATACTCCAAGTACTATTCTGAGTCTATTTGGTGTACCTCGTTAGATCATTCCAGACAGCAATCCGCAAGCCATTTCAGGAGATATGTGAGAAGTGGAACTTTAATCACACTATTTCTTCTCCTCATCACCCCTAGATCTAACAGCCTAGCTGAACAAATAATAATCTTTTATAGTCACAAGTATGAAGTTACTGTGAAAAGCCCCTAATCTCCACCTACCCGCGCCTGTTCGGGTAAGCTGGTACGGGAATTCAACCCGCGCTGCTGGTCTTGTTCTGCATCACAAACCAGCAGTCTAGCCCACTGAGCTAAACTAGCATACGATGAAATCCCTAATCCTCAAACGTAGACAGACAAAGAAAGGTCCACACATTGCAATGTCACATCTGAGAGTGACAACTTGAAGATCAACTATTCCATCCTTGGCAGAGTTTCATGTATGGCAGACCAGTGCCTACAAATTTGTCTAATCTTACCCATTCTGCTCTCTCAGAAACTAGAGAGGAACTGTTAAAATTGCAAGAGAAGATGACCAACGTGCATGATAAAAGTGTGGGTACAGAGTTGTCAAGTTTACAGTTGGAGCAACAAGTTCACCTCCGGGATCCCACAGACGGTATGTGGCAACCAGTTGATTAGTTTGTTCGGAACCAAGGTCATATGAAGTCATTAGTTACAAAGGCACAATGGTGAGCCATAACTCAGTATGAATTAGACCCATTCCAGTTCCTCAACTATTACATCTAGGACAAGATTCCTAATGGATCCATGGAAAAGCAGCCAAGAATGGCATATCACTGGGAGCAATTAAAGAAACCCCCAGACAAGGTTACCATTACAAGATCTGGGCTTACCAGCAGATTACCCCTACACCTTAGAGACTCAGATATTCATTCTATATACGTATATAATGGTAACTAAACATGACCATATGTTGTAAATGGTTATACGTCTTTGGAAGCAGAGCAAGTATCTTGAAAAATTAAGGGGGGTGTTGTAATATGTCTTTACGGGACAGCAGCATGACATCATTAGAAGGGACGTGTCATGTGACCTAGCCTCTGTTTCATCTTTGCCTTTGAGCAGAACACAGTCCTGCCGCTGATGTCTTCAAGATTTATACCTATGTATAAATGGTCCCATGTGCCTAGTCTCAATAAATGAACCCACAACGTGTTTACCCAATCTGTTATGAGTGGTTGGTGTCTTTATATCATTATAAACATATGACACAGCCAAGTGCTACCAGTGAGTTTAGATTTTAAAGGAGAAATTAATAAGAAAAATCTTAAAAGGTAATGGGGGAAAGGCATGGAAATGAGTTCAAGTCGATAGTCTTTCACAGATCTGCCTAATCATGATTGGCTTTGTTCTGTCTGTGATGATGTGTTTAGGCAGTCTCGAAACTGAAGGCCTTTGATCCACGAGTCCACTGCACAAAGTTGCTCATCATTTGATACCAAGTTGAATCTCTTATTTTAAGATCATGGTTACTTACTTTTGGGTTTGCCCTAGACATTTTCCAATAAGCAGACCCTGACAATGTTACAATCAGATGGTTAGCTTTATTCTGCAATTTCTACCAGCAAAACAGTGTGACGTTGGCTGTGATAATAAAGCTCTCTGTTAAATTAACTAGATACTGTCAAGTTGCACATCACCATTGAAAGCCTCTCCTGTCTTCTGAAGGCAGCCTAATTAACTGGTTAATGAGACCAATTAATTTCAAGAAGGTGGTTTATCGTATAGGTTGCATGTGACTGGACAAAGCAGTAAAACCTGCTCCCTATAAAATATAAGATAGCAAGGGAGTCCAATTATGTGTGAGAACAAGCTGTTTATTTGTGCCTTGTTCCTATTCTTCTGCAAGAGACCTCAAGTGCTTTCTTCCCTGAGCAGTTTGAGCAACACAAGCCCTCCATACCATGGCCGGGATTCTCCAAAATCCCAGCCAAGTGTTGATGCCGGTGTCAACGGGCCTCCAGGCCCAGCGTTTCAGTGGGCCACAGGGGGCCAGCAGGGCGCCAGAGTGCTGCACGCTGCTACGGCGGCGATAGCGCCCTGCACTGCAGGCACGGGTCCGCGCATGCGCGTGGTGGCCGTTTCCACGCCTACCGATCGGTAGCCCCCAATCGCGGGCCTGGCTGTCGTGCAGGCCCCCCCAGAGTCTGATCCCCCCCACGAGGACGGCCACCCCGGCCATGGGTCCGAGCTCCCGCCGGGTGTTACCAGGTTGGAACCACGCTGGCGGAACTCAGCGGGAACTCGGCCGGTGAACCATGGAGAATCGCCGCGGGGGCTGTTTGCAACGGTCCCCGACCAGCGCCGCGTCGACCGCGCGTGCGAGATTGCCGCCGATGCTCCGGTTGCCGGAGAATTGCGTCCCGGGTCGGAGCGGCGTGGCGGAAATTTCCGGTGTGACCGGTGATTCTCCGACCCAGCGCGGTTTTGGAGAATCACAGCCATGTGCTTTCCTATTGGCTGCAGGGCAGACCATCAGCCTTATGTCTGATACTTACACTCTCCAGCAATTGGCCAGTAGACTGCTGATTATGTCTCATACTACCTCCTCATTCCCACACACTTCGCCAGCACAGGCAGACAGACCCTCCTTCCAATCTAACCATAGTTTCTCCTGAGTTAATAAGATTATCCCCACAATGATTGATGTGGACAATCACTCGAGTGTGAAAAATATTGCAATTATCTCAGATAATCTGGATAGGTGCTTTGAAAAACATACTTACATTTGTATAATGATTTTCATGACTAAGGGATATTCCAAAATATCTTACAGACAATGACGTACTTTTGAAGTACAGTCATATACAGGCAATTTGTGCACAGCAAGGTTCCATAGACAACAGTGTGAAAGGAGACAAGGAGAAAATTCTCCTGTTTTCAAATTGTGCCATGGAAATTATTTCATTCATGCAAGAGAGAAGATGGTGTTTTGATTTAATGCCTTGCCTCCTGGATGGCATCTCCAACAGTCTAGCCTAGTGTTCTTCAAATGTTTTTTTTTCCAGGACCCACCTTTGTCGACCGGCAGAGATTTGAAACCTCCAGCTTTAATGGTCAAGTGGCAATGTCAGAATGAAATGGAATGGTGACTGATTTCACTGCAAAGAGATAAGAAGTGCTTTCAGGACCCTTGCCAGCCAATCTTCGCGACCCACTCTGGTCAATCTTCGCGGCCCCCACCAGCCGACCTTCGCAACCCACTCTGCCAACCTTCGTGACACAGGCCATGTTTACTTACCTTTAATGCGAAAGGAGAGCCTGCTTGGTCCTCACGATCTCACTCCAATCAGGTTCACAAGAGTAGAGGACAATGCATACATCAGGTGCCGAGTTCAGCCAGTTCCTTTGTGCCGTCTTCACCTTTGAGAGAATGAAAAATCCAACCTTGCCCATGTAGTTCGCCGTGAAAGACAATAGCAACAAAATACTAGTTTTACTCAGAACTGGATACTCCTGAGAGATGCTGCTCAAGAATGCTGACAATCTCATGAACTTTTGGCGTGTTTTTAATGTGCTGTCAGAGGCCAGGTCCAACAGCCTACTCTTTTCATTTGGCGTCAGCTGTAAGTTCATATCTGACTCTGGGGTCTCAACCTCAAAAGGAATTTTTCACCCACCACTTTGCTTTCAAAATCTGTAACTTCTCTCATTTGCAAATACTTTCCTGCACATAACACACATGGGCTTTGCATCCTTATTTGCACTGGCACAACTGACAAAACTATACCTCAAGAAATGATTCTTGTACTGCTTTGTTCCCAAATTATTTTTCTTTGGATTTGGATTTTGTTTATTGTCACGTGTACCGAGGTACAGTGAAAAGTATTTTTCTGCGAGCAGCTCAACAGATCATTAAATACATGAAAAGAAAAGGAAATAAAAGAAAATACATAATAGGGCAACACAAGGTACACAATACAGCTACATAACACCGGCATCGGGTGAAGCATACAGGGGTGTCGTGTGAACCACATAAGAGGCAGTCTGGTAACAGAGGGGTAGAATCTGGTAACAGAGGGATAGAAGATTCTTTATTGAATCATGGAAACATAGAATTTTCAGTGCAGAAGGATGCCATTCAGCCCATCGAGTCTGCACTGGCCCTTGGAAAGAGCACCTTATTTAAGCCCATGCCTCCACCATATCCCCGTAACCCAGTAACCCGACCTAACCTTTTAGGACACCAAGGGCAATTTATCATGGCCAATCCACCTAATCTGCACATTTTTGGACTGTGGGAGGAAACCGGAGCACCCGGGGAAAACCCACGCAGACACGGGGAGAATGTGCAGACTCCGCACAGACAGTGACCCAAGCCGGGAATCGAACCTGTGACCCTGGAGCTGTGAAGCAACTATGCTAACCACTGTGCTACCATTCTTTGTAGGCTGTTCACCAGAGCTAACACTCAGCACTGTTCCGTCCTGCTGTGGATTCTCCTGGGCAGCTCTCTCCAGCAGATTGAGACGTGAGATCCTGTTCAGTACGTACACTGCCAATTGTATCTCTGGCCATCTCTTACTTGTAACTAAATGCTCCAGTTTCACTATCCTTGCTCGTCTTGCCTGTCAGCAATTAGAAAATAGAAGCAGCTCTCCTCTGTGATTTGGCACCAAAGCATGTATGTACAGGGTGCTTTACGTCAAGTGTACCTGCAGGGCGCGTGGCCTGCTCACTGCTGCCGCTTATGGTTGGAAGGCTGCACACTGCCTCATTTTGTTCTCATTTAAAAGCTGGTTGCAGCCGGCATTCCAATTTTAAAGCCACTAGCGGCCGCCAGTCTCAATTCAAATGCCGCTGGCGCAGTTGTGCGCTTCTCCCACTGCGGGAATGCCGCCACCGATCCCTCCGCGACCCTCCTGACCCCTGACAGTGGCCCATCGGTAGGTCGCGACCCATACTTTGAAAAACCCTGGTCTAGCCCACCCTCAGCAGTGGGCTGGAATGACAGTACAGATAGAATCTTTGAACGTACAACCTTCTGACTGAGCCATGGCTGGAATCTTTATCTGGATTTTATACCCACAATTAATGGGCATTTTTTAGCAAAGGTGAAATCCTGTAACATGGTGGAACTGTTCATGTGAAGAAGAGCAGTCTTAGAAAGCTGAAGCCAACCTTTCTGCACAAGCATACATTCCCAACGTAGCACATTTTGGATGCAGTGAGTGTTATCGGCAAGATGCATGACTGCATGGCCGTTTTGTGAATTTGAATGACCCTCAGAAGAGTAAAGTTGTTGTATTTAGATCCTTCCGTTAAAAAGAGTCAGAAATTCTGAGACGTGACCAGGATATAGGCATGCACGTGATGCAGTCCAGAGTGCTAATATGGACTTCCTATTGTGGTACAGTAGGAACTGTACTATCACTTTGCAGTGAAATCAGTCACCCTTTTATTTCATTTTGACCTTGACTGCTGAAGCTGGAGGTTTCACATTTCATTCTTGGCAAATGGATGTCACTGACAAGGCCATATTTATTAATCATCCTTCGTTGCCCCGGCAAAGGTGACAGATAGCAGGTCTTCATCTTGAACGGCTGCAATCTGCTGAGCGAATAAATCATTGCTGTTAGTTCCAGTATTTCGACCTGCCGACAGTGACGGAATATTGATACATGTCCAAATGGGTGGTCTGGAACTTGGAAGGAAACAAAGGGGCGATGATGTTCCCAAGCACTTCCAGCCCTTGTCCTTCTAGATAGTGGAGATCACAGATTTGGGAGGTGCAATCTAGGTAATCTTGCAACAGTGACGAGGGGTCTAGGTGTTCTAGTGCAAGAGGTACATAAAGCTGGTATGTAGATATGGCTCGTAATCAAGAAGATTATTACGAGAAGAATTGAACATAAAAGTAATGTTATGCTTCAGTTACACAGGGCATTGGGGGAGACCACGGGCTGGATTCTCCAACCCCCCCCGCCACGTGTTTCACCGACAGCGGGAGGCAGCACCCCACTCGCTGGCGGTGGGACTGTCTGTTCCCGCCACTGTCAATGGGAATTCCCATTCAAACCATCCCACGCCGCAGGGAAATCCATAGGCGGAGTTGCACTATTGGTGGGACCAAAGAATCCCATCACCAGCAAATGGCGGGAGAATTCCAGCCCACATCTCAAATACAATGTGCAATTTTGATCGCCTTACTTATAGAAGAATGTAAATGCATTGGAGGTGGTTCAGAGAGGGGGGTCACTATATTGATGGCTGGAACGAGCGTATTGTCTTATGAGGATATGTTGGACAAGAGCAGCGGCACAGTGGTTAGCCCTGCTGCCTCACAGCGTCAGGGACCCAGGTTCGATTCCCGCCTTGGATAACTGTTTGTGTGGAGTTTACACATTCTCCTCGAGTCCGCATGGGTTTCTTCCCGGTGCTCCAGTTTCCTCCCACAGTCCAAAGATGTGCAGGGTAGGTGGATTGGCCAGGCTAAATTGCACCTTAGTGTCCAAAGGCTAGGTGGGGTTACAGGGATAGGGTGGGTGTGTGAGCCCAGGTAGGGTGTTCTTTTAGGGGGTCGGTGCAAACTGGATAGGCCGAATGGTCTTATTCTGCACTGTAAGGATTCTATGAAGTTGTTTCCGTTGGAGTTTAGAAGAATGAGGGGGTGACTTGATTGAAGTATATATGATCTTGAATGGTGTTGGCAAGGTGGACATGGAAACGATATTTCCTCAAGTGGGTGATTCCAGAACTAGGAGTTGCTGTTTATAAATTAGGATTATAGGACAAAGATGAGGAGAATTTCTTTCTGTCAGAGGATTGTGCGACTTTGGAACTCTGCCTCAGATGGCGGTGGAAACACTTTAAGACAAAAGTAGATTGTTCCCTGTGAGGCAAGGGAATCAAAGGTAATCAGTGGTAGATGGGGAATGTGGAACTCAAAATGCAAACAGATCAGCCATGGGCTTGAATTTCAGGATGGTGAGCGCTCGCTGCCCGCCATCATAAGAGTGGCGGGGAATGTAACCCCACTGACCCTCTGGGACTTCCTGCCAATTTCCCCTCAATTAAGTGTTGATTGGCATTAAGTGGTACTCTGTCCACCCTTCAACGGAAGTTCCGTCTTGTAGAGTTCATGGCCAATTAGATGGCTGACAGCTCTCCAACCTCTCCAGCCAGAGCGCTGCAGTGGCTAGAAGAGGTACTGCAACACCACGTCTGAGCCAAGGTCCTGGGACCACACTTCAGGTGAGTACCAAAGGTCCTGGGGGAGGGAAGTAAGGGGATGCTGTAGGTGATTGGGAGTGGTGATCTCAGTGTCAGCAGATAGGCCTGATAGGGAGGAGGGGAGGGGAGGTGATGGAGAGCTGGACCTTCCAGGCCCCTGAGGAGAGGGCCTTCAGATTGAGAGGTGTGCCCCCTTCGGCCATTCCCACCCAAAATCAAGATTGCAAGCTTTTTCTATGAGGCACTTTGCTCCAATGGGGCCCGCCAGCCTAAAGCATGAGGCTGGGTGGGAAAAGGTCCTTAAGAGGCCTTAATAGAAGCATGCGCGGACTTCCCATCCAAGATTCTGCCCACCCCACTATAAAATTGCATCAGGTGGGATCCTGGAGGGAATCCCATCCATGTAATTTTAAGCCCCACCTCAGACCCACCTATGGGGAAGCGTAAAACTCTGGCCATGACCTTATTGACTGTGGAGCAAGTTGAAGGGGCCACATGGCCTACTACTGCTCCTTTATCATATGTACATCCTGTGGATAGCACACATGCAGCCATGCTGTGCTGTGTTGAAATGCATGCTTGTTAGTCTCAGCTCTATGACTGCTCCCCTTCACACAAACCTCTTCCACCAGGTTACAGGGTTTCACCTTTGCTACAATGTCCATTTCTTGAAGATTATAGAATGAAGAAAGAAAGCACTTTCTTTAAATATCCATCTGTGACCAGCTTCTCTGATCAAAACAACGGCTAATATTTGTAGAGATCATTGAATGCAGGAAATCCTCCCAATGTGCTCCATGGGGAGAGAGAAATGCAATCTGACACCCTGGCGTGGAGAGTGACAAAATGTTTGTCTCAGGTGGCTGTTCACGGGTATTTTTGGATTGACTGTCCATTATACATCTGATATTCAGTTCTATTTCAGTAAATGGCATTAACTATTAGGTACAGGGTAGAATGGGCAGCTTTCCCAATAACACCCATTGTACATCATCGAGACCAATTCCTACTCCTGTGTGTGTTTTATGGAGGGGATGGAGGTGGGCAGTAGCTGGGATATGGAGAGCGGATTCCAGAAGGCAGAAGGCACAAGCGCCAAAAGTGGGGAAGAAATAGCGAGGAATACACAAGAGGCAGAACCAGAGAGTGTCCGGGGAAGAGGGTTTTAAGGACTGGAAGTGTTTATGGGAGTCAGGTAGAGGCAAGGCCATTCTGCAATTTACAAGGAAAGTTCAAATTCCAGGTGTCAGAGGACTGAGAGCTGATGTTGGTCTGCAGGTTTGGAGGATAGGGACAGATGGGAACTTGCTGCCGGATAAGACAATGGCAACAGAGATTTGCATGAGTTGATTTTTATGAATAGCAAAGAATGAAAGTGACAATACATCCCTTAGAGTATTCGTCTGGAGATCACGTAGCCAGCTATGGTTTCAACAGCAACTGAACTAAGGTAGACAATGATAAGGAAGTGGAAGTAGGATCCTTTGAAACTACTTCACAGTATATTTAATCTGTCTCATCTTTTATTAATTGGTTCCGTTTTAAATCATCTATTTTACCATGTAACTTATCTGTTTTATGGTGTAATGACTCTGTTTTCCGGTTTAATCTATTTTACTATAAGACTAATGTGTTTTAAGGTTTAACCTAATCTGGTTAACCATGTAACTAATCTGTTTAAATATTTAAATAATCTATTTTAAGGTTTAAATAATCTGATTTACCATGTGGGCAGTATAGTAGCACAGTGGTTAGCACTATTACTTCACAGCACCAGCATCCCAGGTTTGATTCCCAGCTTCAAGTTTGTACAGAGTTTGCACGTTCTCCCCGTGTCTGCGTGGCTTTCCTCCGGGTGCTCCAGTTTCCTCCCACAAGTCCCGAAAGACATGGGGCGCGATTCTCCAAAATGGAGACTAAATGTTCGCGCCGTCATGAACGCCGTCGCGTTTCACGACGGCGTGAAACAGGCGCGGGGACAACCGATTCTGGCCCCCACAGGGGTTCAGCACGGCGCTGGAGCGGTTCATGCCACTCCAGCCTCCCTTCCCGGCGCCAAATGGTCACTGCGCATACCCGCGCATGTGCAGTTGGGTCGAGCCACATGTGCGGGGACTTCTTCAACGCTCCGGCCCCGACGCAACATGACGTGGGGGTTCTGGGGCCAGAAGCAGAACAAAGTAGGCCCGGGGGAAGGAGAGGCTGGCCCGCTGATCGGTGAGCCCCGATCGTGGGCCAGACCCCATGGGAGGCTCCCCCCCGTTGAAGGAGCGCTTCTCCCCTCCCACAGGCCACCCCCCGAGCCTTCGCGACCAGGGGTGAACGGCGCCGGCAGGACTCTGTCATTTCTGCGCGGCTGCTCGGCCCATTCAGGCCGGAGAATCGGCAGCCTGGCCACGGACAGCGGCCTGCGACCAGCGCCACACCAAACGCGCCAGCCCAAATGGCGCCAATTCTCTGCATCTCGGAGAATCGCCCCTACGCAACATGGCGTGGGGGCTCAGGGACCGGCCACGCAACAAATTAGGCCCGGTGGGGGGGGGGGGGATAGGCCGGCCCGCCAATCGGTGGGCCCCAAACGTGGGCTAGACCCCATCGGAGCCCCCCCTGGGGATGGAGCTCCCCTCCCCTCCCACCTCCAAAGGTCGCCCCCCCGACCCTTCGCGCAGAGTTCCCGCTGGCGGGACTCTGCCATTTCTGCGTATCCGCTCGGCCCATCTGGGCTGGAGAATAGGTGACCCGGCCGTGGGCAGTGGCCTGCAACCGTTGCCGCGCCAAATGCGCCAGCGCAAATGGCACCGATTCTCTGGACCTTGGGGAATAGGGCGCCGGCGTCGGGGCGGTGTGGCGCGGGGGCGCCGATTCTCCCGCCCAGCTCTGGGATCGGAGAATCGTGCTCTCTGAATTCTCCCTCAGTGTACCCGAACAGGCACCGGAGTGTAGCGACTACCATGTAGTTTAAGGTTTAACTCAGCTGCTTTAAGGTTTAACTAATCTCTTCTACAGTTTAATTAAGAGCTTTTCACAGCAATTTCATTGAAGTCTACTCGAGCCAATAAGCGATTATTATTATCTATATTACCATGTAACTAATCTGATTTATGGTTTAACTAATGCATTTTACAGTTTAACGATTGTGTTTTACCATGTAACTAATCTGTTTGCAGTTGAACTAATCTCTCTCAGTCAGCAGATTTCCACTGAAATTCACACTAGAAACATTAACCTCATTTTGTCTTTCAGTTGCCAATCGACCTGCTGTGCATTTTCAACAACTCCTGATCTGATTTACGATTTGCTGCATTCACAGTTTATATCTTTATCTCCACTACACTAAGTCCCTACAGGATAAAGCAATTCTGCTGTTGCAATCTACAGACAGGATTCAAGACGTGACTTGAAAGACTGTGAAAAAGTAAAAATCTCAATAAGTTGACCGATCATAACCCTTTGAGGTGGGATCAGATCCAGTGAACGCATTACTATATGAAAAACTACATTTTTTAAATCACTTTATCCCCAAGATCTGGCTCATCTCCTGTCCTAATGGATCTGTGGGGACAGGAAAATCTTAGCTCCCTCACCTGAAGAAATAATTCTTCATAATTCATAGAATATACAGTGCAGAAGGAAGCCATTCGGCCCATCGTGTCTGCACCTGCCCTTGGAAAGAGCACTCCACCCAAGCCTAACCCTAACCTTATCCCCGTAACCCAATAACACCACCCAACCTTCTTGGACACTAAGGCCAATTCAGCATGGTCAATCCACCTACCTGCACATCTTTGGACTGTGGGAGGAAACCAGAGCACCCGGAGGAAAGCCACGCAGACAGGGGGAGAATGTGCAGACTCCACACAGGCAGTGACCCAAGCCGGGAATTGAACCTGGGACCCTGGAGCTGTGAAGTAACTGCGCTAACCACTGTGCTACTGTGCTGCCCCTAAGAGAGCTTTGACCATGAGAGTTGGCAGCTGCTCAACATCAGAGGGCATTGCACATCAGGACTGGTACTTAGTGGGTTTGGATAGGCAGATACCCAACTGTCACCTGACCGGCAGTAGTGCCTGATGCTGAAGGCAGCACGGTAGCAATGGGCAGCACGTTAGCACACTGGTTAACACATCTGCTTCACAGCACTAGGGTCCCAGGTTTGAGGCCCGGCTTGGGTCACTGTCTGTTCGGAGTCTGCGCGTTCTCCCCGTGTCTGCGTGGATTTTCTCCAGTTTCCTCCCACAGTCCAAAGATGTGCAGGTCAGGTGGATTGGCCATGCTACATTGCACCTTAGTGTTCAAATAAAGTTAGGCGGGGTTAGGGGGATACGTTGGAAGTGTGCGGCGGGATTCTCCAACCCCCCGGGGGGTCGAAGAATCACCCGGGGCCGGCGTCAATCCTGCCCCCACTGTGTCCCGAATTCTCCGCCCCCCAAGGTTCGGCGGGGGCGGGAATCGCGCTACGCTGGTCGGCGGGCCCCCGCGCCGTTCGGCGAGCCCCCCGCGGTGATTCTCCGGCCCGTGATGGGCAGAAGTCCCGCCGCTGACAGGCCTCTCCCGCCGGCGTGGTTTAAGCCACCTACCTGACCGGCGGGATTGGCGGCACGGGCGGGCTCCGGGGTCCTGGGGGGGGGTGCAAGGCTATCTGACCCCGGGGAGTGCCCCCACGGTGGCCTGGCCCGCGATCGGGGCCCACCGATCGGCGGGTGGGCCTGTGCAGTGGGGGCACTCTTTTTCTTCCGCGGAAAAGACCCCCTCTCATGCGCATGCGCCGGTATGACTTACGCCGGCCGGAGAAGTCCTTTCAGTCTTGCTGGCGTGGCGCCAAAGGCCGTTCACGCCAGCCGGCGGAGTGGGAACCACTCCGGTGCGGGCCTAGCCCCTCAATGTGAGGGCTTGGCCCCTAAAGGTGCAGAGAATTCCGCACCTTTGGGGCGGACTGACGCCGGAGTGGTTCACGCCTCTCCAACACGCCGGGACCCCCCGCCCCGCCGGGTAGGGGAGAATCCCGGCCGTGGTCTTAAATTAGGTGCTCTTTCAAAGGCCGGTGGAAACTTGATGGACCGAATGGCCTCCTTCTGCACTATAAATTCTATGTCTATGTCTAGACTGAGGAGGAACACACACCACCTAATTCATCAGCTCAGATGCTGACATAGCACACACTTTAGAGCAGTCACTTTCAAATTTGGGGTCGTGACCCCAAAGGTGGGTCGAGGGCGGGTGTTGGGAAGGTCGTGGAGCCATCCATTGCGGCGTTCCTGATTCTGGGAATTAGTGCGCAACAGCCGCAGCAGCCGGCCCAGCTAGAAAGAGGGAGCCTCCTCCTGACATCAGCCAGCCGACCAAGGAGAAGATTTTTTTAAATTTAAAATTTTTTAAATTCAATGCAGCCTTCCTTAAGGAACGGCAGAGAGCAGGTAACGTGTCCCGAACACTGACATCACGTGCTTTGGGCACGATTGCAATTCTTCCATTTTGTCAGCAGCAAACAAGCAACAGGACAGTAAAATTTAAAATGGATCGTTTTGGAATAAGGAAGAAAGGGCCAGAGACACAAACAGGCCAGGATCTCAGAGCTAAACCTGCTGGGAGGGAGTGGCTCAGGAGAATCCACAGTAGGATAAAGCAGTGCTGGAGTGAGCTCCAGGAACTCTGTTGAACAACCCACACAGAAATGTAACATTGAATGACAAAGCAAGTGAGATCGTGAGGACCAAGCAGGCTCACCTGTCGCATTAAAGGTAAGCGAAAATGGTGGGGCACAAAGTTTGGGTGACGTGGGTTGTGAATGTTGGCCAACATGGGTTGCGAAGGTTGACCAGTTGGTAAGGCGTGGGTCTGTGCAGGTGGGCTGACGTGGGTCGCGAAGTTTGGCCAGTTGGTAAGGCGTGGGTCTGTGCAGGTGGGCTGACGTGGGTTGCGAAGGTTGGCCAGTTGGTAAGGCGTGGGTCTGTGCAGGTGGGCTGACGTGGGTCGCGAAGTTTGGCCAGTTGGTAAGGCGTGGGTCTGTGCAGGTGGGCTGACGTGGGTCGCGATCGTTGGCCAGTTGGTAAGAATGGGTCCCCGGAAAAAAAGTGAGTGGCAATGGCCCCAGGCAACAGAAGCCTGCTGCTCTCACTCAGGGTGACTTGCTGTTACCTGTCAGCCAGCCAAAATGCCAGTGTCCATGCTGGGCTGGCACAGTCTGAAGCTAGGTCTTTCAACACCCACAGTTGCTCATAGGGCGACCTACAGGTCCAACTTTCTGAATGTCAGCAGCCATACTGCAGTGTATAGAAGCATTGGGACAAGTAAAGGCACGTCCACAAGACAGGCACTGAGGGAATGCGTGAGGGTGATTAGTTGAGAATTCTGGGGCATTGGACATGTTTTTAGGCAAAGTTGCTCTGGGATTGTTGTTTTCTGCTGTCTTTTGTTTCAGGATTCAAGCCAGGAGGGTGCAGTGGTGGTCAGTAACAGAGCAGACAATGTGGGAAAATGTTTAACAATGCGGATCTGGGATTTTGTTCAACCGGAATGTGGATATGTTAGCTGTCTCTTCCCTTCCTCCTCCTGAGGAGCCTTGCAGGCCAAACAGGGACTACTCTTCAAATGTACTTCATTGGCTTTAACTTTGAGACCTCTGGAAAGGCGCTAGATAAATACAAAGTCTTTTGTTTTGAGGTGGTCATGAAATCACAGCTGGCAAGGACTGTGCCGTCATGATGGCAAGATTGTAGGTGATGCAGCAGACCACTGAGAATTGGGACCTACCGCTCTGCCATGTACCGGAGGGTTCCTCCCGATCTGTCCGGCAGTATTATTGTTGCTTCAGCACCTTGATGATCTCAATGATGTTCCTCGTTATTCTATGACTCTCTTTGTATGAGTGTTGTCCACATGTGGTGGGATGCAGGGGGGAGTTAGCAACCAGATGTGGAGTGAATAGCTCCATCTCCAAGCAACCACATCTAATTCGACATGGTGACTGGATGAGTGCTGCAACAGTGGACGAACAAGAGATGAAAACTTTGTGACTGCTGCCAGGATAATGGCATTCACCAGCATGATTATCTAAGCATGGTCTTCTAAACAGCTGCACATTGAGGGAGTGAAACAGCTTCACAGCTTAAATACACTTCACTACTGAGTGGCGCATGCAAAGGCACATTCTTGCAACCACTGAACGAAGAGGAACCCACATGTCCAGCTCATCCTGCTTCTCTCTGTTAGAGAGAAGACAATGAAATCCCCCCTCTGGTGGGTACAAAACTTCTGTAACTGCTCAGAAGAAGCAACAGAGAGTGAACTGCCAGATGTTTTATGCCTGTTTCAGCCTTGAAGGACCACAATCACCTTGATTACTGTTGGCAGTGCCGCACTCTCCCTGCTTTGAGGTGGCAAGTCTGGTTCTAAAAGGCCACCAGGTTCTATGACCACCTCCTTCGTGAAGTACAGTCACCGAAGACCCTGCCTCTGGTTTAGGTACAGGTTGGAAAAATGCCCCCTGAAGACGCTAGGTGGAGACGTCCTCCTCCCAAGAACCCTCCCTTTGCTCCCTCGATGAGCAGCTTGTCTACTCTGTACCACCTCAATCAAATTGTGCAGCCCAGGGGGAAATTGCAACTAAAGCTCCCGGGACTGAGAAGCAGCGGCCTAGTCAGAGACACTTCTGAAACACACAGTCCTTTCCCAATGTACAGCAGTCCTCCCTACAGCCATTATCCATTTTGCTGAACTGTGCCACCAACACAGGACTTCCAGAAACCCAGCATGGAACATAGAGCTGGACCAAGTCGATGGTAAAAAGCAACTCACCTTTAAATAAGATGGGTGATGCCTTTACAAAATGCTGATGGTTGGGGCTGGGGCAGGGTGTGATGTTCCCCTGTCCTGCTGACTGCACATTCAGCTGTGCATGCTTAAGAGAGTGTTAACTAGAGCAGCGAGTTTAGAAATGGCAGCCCAAGGGTCGAATCGGCATTAATAATAATATTCTTTATTAGTGCCACAAGTAGGCTTACATTAACACTGAATTGAAGTTACTGTGAAAAGCCCCTAGTCGCCACACTCCGTCGCCTGTTTGGGTACACCAAGGGAGAATTCAGAATGTCCAATTCACCTAACAAGCACGTCTTTAGAGGCTGACATCATAATCTGCCCACATCGCATAATCCAGCATGCCCACACTAATGCACTCGACAATGTTGCTCTCAGGGCAGATTGAGCAAAAATGGTCAGGAGCGCTGCTGATGCCTTCCTTCAGGTCAGCCACCACCTGTAGTGCCAACCATATTTGCACCACGGAGAGAATTATTACAGCTAGAAATGTTTCAATCTCTGCTAATAGATTGTGGCTGGGAGTCTCCGTTTGGGAGACTATTCCCACTGGGATTGAATAGCGTGCGATTGGCGGTCCCGTTGTAGGCGCTATCCATTCTGCAATTCAGGACATGCAAATGGGTTCGCACTGTAGGGGCGAGAATTGAAATTCCCAGCAGCGGACGATGTAACCACTGAGGCAGGTTTTAGCGCTAAAGAGCCTGACAGCTGGAGCTGATTTTAAACGCTCCGCTTACCACACACACATTGCAGTCATGAAGATGATCCTGTCCCCTGAGTTCAGGAGTCTGAGGTGGACCCACTGCTCGATACCAATGAGGAGTGAAGGGATACCATCTTCCCCAGGGTGGCCGTAAACTTGCCCTTCTGCACACTGCCTGGGAGGTGGTGGCAGAGGCAGTGAATGCTGCCAATCTCGCCAGGAGGAGGCAGCTGGTGAATCTGAGGGGTGGGGTCTCTGGTGAGGCCTCTGCCCTGAGAGGGGCAGAGAGGCAGGAAGGCTCCCAAAGGCCACAATGCAGATCTCATCTGGTTGGGGTGAGTTCTGCTAATCCCCCGCTTCCTCTACAGTGGGGCTGCACTTCTGAGGAGTGCCAACATCTGGAGGGCTACTGTTTGAGCTTGGCCAAACCTTTCCCCCTGCTGATACAGGTGATGTGGATGGACTTCCACATCGCCAGAAGCTCTCTGAACATTTGCAGGACAGAGTGAGCAATAAGCAATGTGAGCAGCCAGGAGCCTGTAAGTAGCACCAAAAGGGTGTTTAAATCCACACGCTGCAGCAATGGCAGTCTGAGCCAGGCCACCCCGATCCCGAGGGCATCACCCAAGTACATGCTCTTGGCGCCAAGACATTCCCTGCTACTGCCCATGGCCCAGGCAGTCAACCCACAGCAAGCCTGACGACCGTTGAGACTTGAGAGGTTTTTTTTTAGCTTCCTGCTCCCCCTCAGCAGCCATGGTACGCTGTCCCATGTAAATACACGTTCCAGGGGCGGCATGGTGGCACAGTGGTTAGTACTGCTGCCTCACGACAGAGGACCCAGGTTCGATCCTGGCCTTGGGTCACTATCCTGTGTGGAGAGACTAGTACAATAGAGGCTTTATTGCTGTGCGATGCTATTCCTCCATCTACAACTGTAGACTAAGGTCTGAATGACTCACACGCATATTTATACACAAGCTCCCTGTGGGCGGAGCTAGCCGGCAGGGGCTTACCGGAGGAACCTGTATTACAGGTACAGGCATACATCCCCCTACTGCAAGTACACATCACTACAGTGGTTATATCACCACAACCCTCACAACCCAAAGATGTGCAGGGGCCATGCTAATTTGCCCCTTAATAGGAGAAAAAAGAATTGGATACTCTAAATTTATTTTGAAACATACTTGCTACAATTTGCACCTGCGAGACCTCTGCCTATGAGGAACGGAGCATCACGGAGGGGTGGAGCATGAAGTGTCCAAGCTGCTAATGATATTTAAATCCATGCAAATCATGGTTTTGCATTGACCCGCCGGCGCATGGCGTAAATTTTGTTATCACCGCCAGCGAAGGGTCGGAGCATGACAACGAAATTGGTGCCAGGTGCATTTTTCCACTGTGCACCATTCTCCATCCGACCACAATTCTCAATGCCGGCGTCGCAATGCAGAGAATTCAGGACTGGGTGCCCTTTGACCAATCAAGCGAGTTCTTCTACAGTAAAAGCAAATTACTGCGAATGATTCATAGATTCATAGAACATACAGTGCAGAAGGAGGCGCTTCAGCCCATCGAGTCTGCACCGAGCTGATGTGTTGGGTATACTGGGTCTGTGATGACTGCATTTACCAGAGCAGTAGAAGAGACTTGCTACCAACACTTGTAGAAGTACAACGCTATTTTATTTAACTATGAGCTGTTAAACATACTTGCACTGAGGGTCAACACTATGTTAGGTTGACTGAAGACCTATGGCTAACCTAACCAGACTATACTGCTAGCACATGGAAGATGTTCGTGCTACTGATTACGGGCTCTGGCTGTCTCAGAGGCTGCATCCCGAATGAGCAGGAAAACGAGTGCCCTCTGGTTTTATAGTGACCGTGTCCTGTCTGGTGATTGGCTGCTGTGTTCTGTGTGTTGATTTGTCTTTCAGTGTGTCAGTCAGTGTGTGTCTATGCACCATCATATACTTGTGTGTATATTATGACACGATCCACTTAAGCCCTCATTTCTACCCTATCCCCGTAACCCAATAACCCCATCTCACCTTTTTTGGACACTAAGGGGCAATTTAGCACGGCCAATCCATCTAACCTGCCTATCTTTGGACTGTGGGATGAAACCGGGGTACCCAGAGGAAACCCACGTAGACACGGGGAGACTCGTGCAGACTCCGCACAGTGACACAGCAGGGAATCGAACCTGGGACCCTGGCAATGTGAAGCCACAGTGCTAATCACTTGTGCTACCGTGCTGCCCAATGCTGGAATCTGAAACAAAAACAGAAAATGCTGGACAATCTCAGCAGGACTGACACGTCTGTGGGGAGAGAAGGGAGCGAACATTTCGAGTCTGGATGACTGACAAAGAGTCATCCAGACTCAAAACGTTCACTCCAATCACTCTTCACAGATGCTGTCAGGCAAGTACTTATGGTGAGTGTATTTCTATCTAACCACACAGTTTCTAAAAGGAGGAACATCTTGTATTTATATAGCATCTTCCATTATCTCAGAACATTCTAAAGTGCTTCAGAGCTAATGAAGCACTTTTGAAGTATATGTGTTGTTGTAGTGGAGGAAAGGACACAGCAAATTTGCACACCACAAGCTCCCATGCACAGCATCGACACCATGTCCAGGGAATCTGCTGATTCTGCCTGAGGGCATCCAGGAGAACTCTCCTGCTGTTGATCGAAACAGTCAGTGCCAAGGGAAGACGGTGAAATGGTTTGACATCTCATCCAAAAGATAGCACCTCCGACAGTGCAGAACTCCCTCAGAACTGCACTGAAGTGTCAGGCTAGATGGCAATGCACTGGAGTGTGCTTTGAATCCACATCCCTGTGAATCACAGAGTGTTAGCTACTCTGCCAAAGATACCATTTATTTCATGATGGACAAAGTCGAACGTAACACAAAATATAACCTCATGACGTACACGATAAGAGTGTCTGACACCAATGCTTGATGTGAAAATGATGCCAATGTTCCTCAGCACACTAGAAGCGGCTTTCACCGAGATTCATTTCAATTCTTAAAAAAGAAAACATTGTCTGATACACTGAAAGAGGGATTTGGTTGCACTATAGGAATTTAGTTGTCTCTTTTGTCTTTTAAGCTGTGTGGTGTCATTTTAAAAGCAGCGGGGTAAATTTCTGTATGGTTTGCTATTAAGTGACAGCTCAGATGTGGTAATAATTGTGTCACAGCACAAGAATGTAATGAGTGTCAGTGTGAGTAATGTGTTTAGATTAGATAACAGAGGTATAAAACTCAGCCAGATCATCCTTATAAATAAATCACCACAGATTATAACCTTGGAATGCACTGCAGTATGTGGTGCAGACATCTTGGTTTCTTAGTAGCAATGCCTCCCCATATGTTCGCTACACAAATGTCCTCTCCACATATTACAAGGTGAAAGAAACTATGATGACAGGAATTTGAACTCTCTGACAATATGTAAGGGAAGGAGAAGGAGTGAATCTTTGCTGGGCACTCTTTTAAGGTGTCTGCTGGCCTTAGCATCACCAGAAGTATTATTGGATTGGATTGGAATTGTTTTACTGTCACATGTACCAAGGTACAGTGAAAAGTATTGTTCGGCATACAGTCCAGACAGATCATTCCATACATGAAAAAAACCATAGGGCATACATCAATACATAAATACATAATTAGGTAGCACAGTGGTTAGCACTGTGGCTTCCCAATGCCAGGGTCCCAGGTTCAATTCCCCACTGGGTCACATAGCATAAAAACATAAGAATTAGGAGCAGGAGTTGTGAGACGTAATCGATGCTGTGGTATGAAGAGACAAAAGTCCAGCTCCTTTTCACAAACACCTTTATTTCACTTTAACAGATTCTGCACGAAACTCTATCATCACATCACCAGGTCCAGAGGCCACCTGGAGCCCCTTTACATATCAGTGTCAATCATTGAACACTTAACATAAATGAGACAATCATTGAATACTTAACATAAATGAGACAACTAATTGCAATGTCTCTTAACCCATTACTTAACAGGAGTAGGCCATCTGGCCCCTCGAGCCTGCTCTGCCATTCAATGAGATCATGGCTGATCTTTTGTGGACTCAGCTCCACTTTCCGGCCCGAACACCATAACCCTTAATCCCTTTATTCTTCAAAAAACTATCTATCTTTACCTTAAAAACATGTAATGAAGGAGCCTCATCTGCTTCACTGGGCAAGGAATTCCATAGATTCACAGCCCTTTGGGTGAAGAAGTTCCTCCTAAACTCAGTCCTAAATCTACTTCCCCTTATTTTGAGGCTATGCCCCCTAGTTCTGCTTTCACCCGCCAGTGGAAACAACCTTCCCGCATCTATCCTATCTATTCCCTTCATAATTTTATATGTTTCTATACGATCCCCCCTCATCCTTCTAAATTCCAACGAGTACAGTCCCAGTCTACTCAACCTCTCCTCGTAATCCAACCCCTTCAGCTCTGGGATTAACCTAGTGAATCTCCTCTGTACATCCTCCAGCGCCAGTACGTCCTTTCTCAGGTAAGGAGACCAAAACTGAACACAATACTCCAGGTGTGGCCTCACTAACACCTTATACAATTGCAGCATAACCTCCCTAGTCTTAAACTCCATCCCTCTAGCAATGAAGGACAAAATTCCATTTGCCTTCTTAATCACCTGTTGCACCTGTAAACCAAGTTTTTGTGACTCATGCACGAGCACACACAGGTCTCTCTCCACAGCAGCATGTTTTAATATTTTGCCATTTGAATAATAATCCCTTTTGGAGAACCTCACATTTGTCAACATTGTATTCCATCTGCCAGACCTTAGCCCATTCACTTAACCTATCCCAATCCCTCTGCAGACTTCCAGTATCCTCTGCACCTTTTGCTTTACCACTCATCTTAGTGTCGTCTTAGTCACTGTCTGTGCAAAGTCTGCACATTCTCCTTGTGTCTGCGTGGGTTTCCTCCGGGTGCTCCAGTTTCCTCCCACAGTCTAAATACGTGCAGGTTAGGTGGATTGGCCATGCTAAATTGCTCTTAGTGTCCAAAAAAGGTTATTGAGTTACGGGGATAGAGTGGAAGTGAAGGCCTAAGTGGGTCGGTGCATACCTGATGGGCCAAATGGCCTCTTTCTGCACTGTATGTTCTATGCTCTATAATGTAAATACAGGCATCAGGTGAAGCATATGAAGTGTAGTATTACTTAGTAGAGAAGATGTTTGAAAAGATCAGATCAGTCCATACGAGGGTCATTCAGGAGTCTGGTAACAGTGGGGAAGAAGCCGTTTTTGAATCTGTCTGTGTGTGTTCTCAAGCTTTTGTATTTCCTGCCCAATGGAAGAAGTTGGAAGAGTGAATACCCCGGGTGGGAGGGGTCTTTGATTATGCCTCCCACCTGCCCAAGGCAGCGGGAGGTGTAGACAGAGTCAATGGCTGGCTCGCGTGATGGACTTGGCCATGTTAACGACTGTCTGTAGTTTCTTACTGCCTTGGGCAGTTGCCATACCAGTCTGTGATCAGCCAGATAGGATGCTTTCAGTGACGCATCTGTAAAAATCAGTAAGAGTCAATGTGGACATGCTAAATTTCCTTAGTTTCCTGAGGGAGTATAGGCGCTGTTGTACTTCTTGTTCGTAGCGTCGACATGGGGCAGCAGGGTAGCATGGTGGTTAGCATAAATGCTTCACAGCTCCAGGGTCCCAGGTTTGATTCCCGGCTGGGTCACTGTCTGTGTGGAGTCTGCACGTCCTCCCCCTGTGTGCGTGGGTTTCCTCCGGGTGCTCCGGTTTCCTCCCACAGTCCAAAGATGTGCGGGTTAGGTGGATTGGCCATGCTAAATTGCCCGTAGTGTCCTAATAAAAGTAAGGTTAAGGGGGGGGTTGTTGGGTTACGGGTATAGGGTGGATACGTGGGTTTGAGTAGGGTGATCATGGCTCGGCACAACATTGAGGGCCGTAGGGCCTGTTCTGTGCTGTACTGTTCTATGTTCTATGGGTGGACCAGGACAAATTGTTGGTGATACGCACATCTTGGAATTTGAAGTTGGCAACCATCTCCACCTTGGCACCATTGATGCAGACAGGGGTGTGTACGATACTTTGCTTCCTGCAGTCAATGACCAGCTCTTTAGTTTTGCTGACATCGAGGACCACGCACCAAGTCCTAGGGAGAGCTGAGAGAAGTCTACATTATGGGCAATGGGCACACACAAGTCGATCGAGAAAGAAAATAGGCCATTTGACCTTGACCTACCATGCTGGCATTTATCCTCCCCTCAAGTCTCCTCCACTCCTTCTTTACCCAACTATATCAATATTACCCTCTATCGTTTTCTCTTGCAGAAGCTTATCTAACTTCCCTTTAAATATATCTTCATAATTTCCTGTGGTAGCAAGTTGAATATTTTCACCACTCTCTGTGTGAAGAAGTTTCTTCTAAATTCCCGATTGGGTTTCTAGTGACTATTATACGTTGATGGCCTCTCGCTATGCTCTTCTCCACAAGATGAAACATTCTACCTATGTTACTATATACCTACTCCATAAAAACATTCCATAATTTTAGTGTTCTGTATTAAGTCACCCCTTAGATGTTTTCTTTTCCAGAGAATAGAGAGCCAGCCTGGTCATTATTTCCTGATAGATATAACCCCACAGTTCTTGTATCATTGTTGTAAATCTTGTTTGCACTCTTTGCAGTGCCTCAATATCCTTTTTTTAGGCAACATACTACAGCCAGAGCTAAGCGAAAGCACAGCCAATGAATCAGGTCTGCAGTCCTGTTGTATCCAATCAAAAAGCATGTGACAAGTATGAGGTTTTATAAAACCGTTATTTTTTTAAACTTTTAATTCAAGGTTACATTTACATTAGGCGGGATTCCCCGAGTCTCCGCGCCGCGATCGTGCTTGGCGCGAGGGCGGAGAATGGGCGTCAGACCCGCGATCGGGCCTAATGCTGCTCCTGCAGTCGACGGGGCGCCCGTCAGGGGCCATTCAAAGAGGCCCCCACGGCGATTCCCCGCCAGCAACTGGTCAAGTTACCGCTGGCGTGGTTCGCTCATGGTTCCACCCGGCGGGCACTCGGAGTGGCGGCTGTGGACTCAGTCCGCGACTGCACTGGTGGGGGGGGGGGGGGGGGCAGGGGATCCGTCACCAGGATCTGTCACCAGGGAGGGGGAGGGGGGTTGGGGCCTCCAGGACGGCCAGGCTCGCGATCGGGGGCCATCGAAGTGCGGGCGCGCACGGGGGGGGGGGGGGGGGGCCTATATTCTTGGGCCGGTCTGCTATGTGGTTCTGCCATGTTGCACGAGGCCACCACCGCGCGTTTGCGCAGACCTCCGGCCAGAAATGCAGGGCCCCGTATCGGCAGCCGGAGCTGTGAGGAGCACTCTGGGCCCTGCTAGTCCCCTACAAAACAGAGAATCACAGTGAACTTTCTCCAGGTAAGTCCAGAGTAATTCGCGTCTGTTTTCTCGCTCATCCTCAATGCTGATTGTTTTGGGCCAGGGTTTAGAGAACTCCAAAGTGTATCATGGGCTTCACCTGACCCACAACCTTTACTAGATTGTGGTATGGGAAGCACATGGTCCACTCCACAGGTGTGGTACAGCAGAAATGGGCATTTTAAAAGCAAAACAATGTTTATTCTATGAACTCAAGTTAACCTTTTTAAAACATACAGTGAACATCTTAGCAACCATTAATTCAAATACAACTCCTGAAGAATACAACACCAAGCAATCCTTAAGCTGTCCTTTTAACATCCATAAGACTTAAAAAAGAACTTTTAACAGAAGTACATCAGGTTAAAGTCACTTCTGAGAGCAGTTATTAGTTTTAAATCACTAAAGTATTGACTTACACTTTTTAGATTACAGACAGAGAGACGAATACCCCTTCTGGCTGTGAATGCAGCTATCCAGCTCTGAAAACAAAACTAAAACAAACCCTGCAGCAAACAGCCTAAAACGAAAGTAAAAATCTGCCAGACAGCCCTGCTCCACCCACTCTCTGACATCACTGCGGTAATAAACACCAATTTCTTAAATGTACTCTCACTACAGATATTTATATACACACTCATTTATAAACACCCATTTCTTAAATGTACTCTCACATGACAATGATGAAACTCAGCACATCAGTGCAAAAGAGAAGGCTGAAGTTATTTCAACAATCTTCAACCAGAAGTGCTGAGTTCATCTTCTTCTGAGATCTTCAGTATCATAGATCATTTAACTCAAGTTATTTCACCTGATTTGATGGCGTTTTCATCACTGGATTCAGAAAATCGTGTCGAATGGTGGCGCAGCCTTGAAGGGCCGAATGGCCTACTCCTACATCCTCTGATCCTATTTCCAATGTTTACTAATATTTTCACATAATGGTTTGTGGTCTTACACAGTATTAACTACCTCTCGTATGTGTTTCATTTTCAAATTTTGAAATTGTGTTTAAGTTTAATTTATTCATATAAATTGAGAAAAACAGATCTGCACTGATCTGTGTGGGACCTCTTTTACCATTCTGAATAGCTACCCTTTGCTATCCACTCTTTGCTATCCATTCTGCTACTTGTTCCCTGACTCTGCAGGCTCTGACCCTATTTGTTGGACTACTATTTGGCTCAATATTGACGGCCTATTGGAAAACCAGTTAAATTACATTTACTATATTACTCACTCTGTTGCCACTTTGTAGAATTTTATGAGATTGGTCAGCCAAGACTTTACCTTTTGAAATCCATAAGAATATTCATTATTTTATTTCTGGTCTATTGTTGTTTTTCTAATTTCTCCTTTAGCAGTGATTCCACTATTTTTCCTGCTAGCAACAATTCTCTGGTCATAATTGTCATGATATGCAAACATGTCCCCCCACAAAGTACTCGCGCCCGGGTGCGCGAGCTTGGCCGACTAGGCCACCGCACGGCGGGAGAGAAGGAAGAGGAGCGACCCGGACTCTGAGGCGGAGCAGGGCCGGACTAGCGGGGAGAAGGAGAGGAGGCCGCAAGGAGCCGGAGGGAGAAAAGGTACGCGGGAGAAGCCGGGGGCCAGAGACCAGGAAGCGACCGGAGAGAGTCATGCCCCCTCCCCCTGCCGAACGGAGATGGCACGGCGGACTTCCGGCCTGCAAGCCGGCCCGACCGACCGACCGTTCCAGGGTGAGTGAGGAGGAGGGGAAAAATGGGAAAATGAATAATCCCTCTTTTTGAGGGGGGAAAAAGAAAAAAAAACAAAAGAAAATAAAGACTTAGAAAAAGAAAACTGTTAAAGGGATGGAACACTCCCTCTCTCCTTCCACGCTTCTCAAAAAAGAAAACCAAACTTACCTGAAAAGAGTCTCCTCAGAAGGGAGGGGGGGGGGGGGGGGAGAGAAAAAGAGGGGCAGGGGGGGAAAAAAAACCCAGGAAAATGCCAGAAGGGAGCCAAAGCAGAAGAAGAAAGGGCACCAAAAGCAAATGGGGCAATACACGAGCCCACTCAGACGAGCTAGTGGCACACAAAGCGGCGGAATGGAAGCCTCGGTGCAACGAAAAGAACTGGGGAGCTTCTACCCCCTGGGCCAGAGGGTAACTGGAAGGCAGCTTTTGCCGAGGCGTTGAGGGAACACCAGGGACCAAGGCAGGGACCAAAGCAGACATAGAAGTCGCAGTACAGACAGCAATGGCCAAGGCCCTGGCAGAGGTGCAGCTCGCCCTGGGCAGAGCAGAGAATAAACTGGAAGCCCAGGAGGAAAAGCTGGAAACCCAAAAGGTGACCATTAAGGAGCTGGAGAGGGCTGCGACTGACATGAGTGACCGGATCACGACCCTGGAGAAGGAGGTGGCGAGACTGGGCACAGCACAGGGGAGCCTGAAGGGCAGGGTGGACGACCAGGAAAACCGCTCAAGAAGACAAAATGTCAGGATAGTGGGCCTACCAGAGGTGATCGAAGGTAGAAACCCCACGGCCTACGTGGCCGAGATTCTGGGCAACTTAGTGGGGAGGGAAACTTTCCCCAACCCACCAGAAATGGACAGAGCAAACCGGTCGCTGCGCCCAAAACCCAGGGCGGGGTAACACCCGAGGGCTGTTCTAGCCAAACTGCACCGGTACAAAGACAGGAAATAATCCTGCGCTGGGCCAAGCAAAACAGAACCTGCAGATGGGAAGGGCACCTCATGAGAGTGTACGAGGACATTGAGGCAGACCTTGCCAGGAGACGGGCCGAATTCAATAGAGCAAAAGCAGCCCTTCACAGGAACAAGGTGCGATTTGGTATGTGTGGTAGTATGACTCGGGGTATTACGGTACCTTAGAAGTGAGCTGCTATTGGTGCAGAGGACTCGCTGCCCATTGGCCCGGGTAAGTCAGGTAGCTCCGCCTACAAGGCGGGATATAAGAACCCGTGCTTCCCGGCAGTCGGCCATTCTTCTGTATGTCTGCTGCCGGGCACACATCTTGTGCATTAAAGCCTTTTGTTTGGATCTCATCTTCGTCTCGTGTCCAATTGATGGTGCATCAATTTAATGCATAAGTTTTAAAAGATGGGGCTTCGTATCAAGCTTTGCCTTCGACTCAACCCGCACGCAGCAAATGCTACAGCAGCATTTAAACACTGGCTGGCGTGTTTCAATAGTTACTTGAGGACAGCCGAAAATTGCCCGACGAGGGAACAAAAACTGCATATCCTCCACTCGTGCGTTGGCACCACCGTGTACACGCTCATAGAGGACACAACAGACTATGAGGCAGCCATGGACTTGCTTAAGGGACATTTCTTCCGGCCGGTGAACCAGGTCTACGAACGGCACTTTCTGGCCACGAGACAGCAATTCCCCGGTGAGTCTTTAGACGAATTCTACCAGACCCTCCTTGTTCCGGGGAGAAACTGCGCCTGCCCACAAGTCGCTGCGGCCGAACACACCGAACCTTTAATCAGAGACGCTTTCGTTGCGGGTATTCAATCTTCCCAGATCCGCCAGAGACTCTTAGAGAAAGAAACTTTAAGCCTCACCGAGGCACGGGCCCTCGCCTCCTCTCTAAATGTCGCTAATCGCAACACCCACGCGTACGCTCCCGACCGCGCGGTGGCCCCCTGGGCAGCATGGAACGCGACCCCCCCTCACCTCCGCAGACTCGGAACCCCCTCAGGCCTGCGCCGCAGGGTGCCCCGATAAACCCACGGGTCCCCGCTTCTACTTTTGCGGCCAGGCCAAGCACCCCCGCCAGTGCTGCCCGGCCTGCACCGCAACCTGTAAAAGCTGCGGCAAAAAGGGCCATTTTACGGCCGTTTGCCAGTCAAAGGCGGTTGCTGCAGTCCCGAGCAGCAACCGCGGGTCCCCCCCACGTGCTCCCCACGCGCCCCGTGTGCCCCGCGGACTTCGCTGACCCCACCCCCCCCCACTGCCATGAGTGATCACTGGCCGCCGCCATTTTGGGCCCCCAACGCCACGTGCGATCCCCGGGCGCGCCATTTTGTTCACCCCTCACCACGTGCGTCCGATGGGTGCCACCATCTTGGATCGGCACCGAGGACCCCGCAAGTGACCACTCGCTGCCGGATGACGACTCGGAGTTCCTGCCACGACTCACCTCAATAACATTGGATCAATCATGGCTCCGCATGCTGTCCACGGCGGCCACGAAGATCCTTCTCAACGGCCACGAGAGGAGCTGCCTGTTGGACTTCGGGAGCACGGAAAGTTTCGTTCACCCCGCCACGGTAAAACGCTGTGCATTTCCCGTTTACCCGGTAAAACAAAGAATCACTCTGGCCTTTGGTTCGCACTCGGTCCAAATCACAGGGTGCTGCATAGCGGACCTCACGGTCCAGGGGAGGAAGTTTAAAAACTATAAGCTCTTCGTCCTTCCCCACCTCTGCGCGGCAGCACTCCTGGAGTTAGATGTCCAGTGCAACCTCCACAGTTTAACGTTAAAATTCGGCGGCCCTATGCCCTCCCCTGGCGAGCCCAAGTGCTGGTGGTTAAGACCGGGGAGAAAAATCGGATGGTCATAGACTACAGTCAGACCATCAACAGGTTTACGCAGCTGGACGCGTATCCTCTCCCACGTATCTCCGACATGGTCAACAGGATCGCGCAGTACAAGGTTTTTTCCACGGTGGACCTTAACTCCGCCTACCATCAGCTCCCCATCCGCGCGAGTGACCGAAAGTACACTGCGTTCGAAGCGGATGGGCAACTCTACCACTTTTTAAGGGTTCCTTTCGGTGTCACGAATGGGGTCTCGGTCTTTCAAAGGGAGATGGACCGAATGGTCGCCCAACATGGTTTATGGGCAATCTTCCCGTATCTCAACAATGTCACCATCTGTGGCCACGACCAGCAGGACCACGACACCAACCTCCGCGAATTCCTCCATACCGCAAAACTCCTTAACCTGACCTACAATTTTTTATTTTTTATTTTTTTATAAATTTAGCGTACCCAATTATTTTTTCCAATTAAGGGGCAATTTAGCGTGGCCAATCCACCTAACCTGCACATCTTTTGGGTTGTGGGGGTGAAACCCACGCAGGCACGGGGAGAATGTGCACGCTCCACACAGACAGTGACCCAGGGCCGGGATTCGAACCCGGGTCCTCAGCGCCGTAGGCAGCAATGCTAACCATTGTGCCACCGAGCTGCCCTACCTGACCTACAATAAGGAAAAGTGCGTGTTTAGCACTGACTGTCTAGCCATCCTCGGCTATGTAGTACGTAATGGAGTGATAGGCCCTGACCCCGAACGCATGCGGCCCCTGATGGAGCTCCCCCTCCCCCACTCCCTCAAAGCCCTCAAGCGCTGTTTGTGCTTCTTTTCATATTACGCCCAGTGGGTCCCCAATTATGCCGACTCATCCACTCCACCAGGTTTCCCCTGTCGATGGAGGCCCGCCAGGCCTTTAGCCGCATCAAAGCAGACATTGCAAAGGCCACAATGCGCGCTATCGATGAGTCCCTCCCCTTTCAAGTCGAGAGCGACGCATCAGATGATGCTCTGGCGGCCACCCTCAATCAAGCGGGCAGACCCGTGTCCTTCTTCTCCCGTACCCTCCACGCTTCCGAAATCCGCCATTCCTCGGTCGAGAAGGAAGCACAGGCCATAGTTGAAGCTGTGCGACATTGGAGGCACTATCTGGCCGGCAGGAGGAGGTTTACCCTCCTCACAGACCAACGGTCAGTGGCTTTCATGTTTGTTAATGCACAGAGGGGCAAGTTAAAGAACGATAAGATCTTGTGGTGGAGGATCGATTGTCCATGTACAACTACGACATCTTGTATCGTCCTGGGAAGCTAAAGGAGCCTCCCGATGCCCTGTCCCGCGGCACCTGTGCCAACACACAAGTGGACCACCTCCGAACCCTCCACGTGGACCTCTGCCACCCGGGGGTCACCCGCTTTTTCCATTTCATAAAGACCCGCAACCTGCCCTACTCCATCGAGGAGGTCAGGACAGTGACCAGGGACTGCCACATCTGCGCGGAGTGCAAGCCGCACTTCTACCGCCCCTTTGAACGTCTCAGCATGGACTTCAAAGGTCCCCTCCCCTCAACTACCGCAACACGTACTTCCTCAATGTGATTGACAAGTACTCCCATTTCCCTTTCGCAATCCCCTGACCCGACATGACCACAACCACCATTATCAAAGCCCTGCACACCATCTTCTCCCTGTTTGGTTACCCCGCATACATTCATAGCGATCGGGGGTCCTCATTTGTGAGTGACGAGCTGCGTCAATTTCTGCTCAGCAGGGGTATCGCCTCCAGCAGGACGACCAGTTACAACCCCCGGGGTAACGGACAGGTCGAGAGGGAGAACGGTACGGTCTGGAAAACTGTCCTGCTGGCCTTACGGTCCTGAGATCTCCCAGTTTCCCACTGGCACGAGGTCCTCCCAGACACCCTCCACTCAATCCGGTCACTTCTCTGTACCGCCACTAACCAAACGCCTCACGAACGTCTTCTTGTTTTTCCCAGGAAGTCCTCCTCAGGGACCCCGCTCCTGACCTGGCTGGCTACCCCCGGGCTCATTCTGTTCCAGAAACACGTGCCGGTGCACAAGTCGGGCCCGTTGGTCGAAAGAGTCCAGCTACTCCACGCGAATCCGCAATACGCGTATGTGGAGTATCCCGACGGCCGACAGGACACGGTCTCCCTCCGGGACCTGGCACCCACCGGATCTCGGCCACACCCCCCAACACCAGCGCCCCCCCCGACCCCCACTGCCCCCAGCACCGACGCACCCACAGATCAGCGGATTGGGACCCCCTCCTTCGGCCTGGCCCCCGCTAGCTCCGACCAGGGGTACGGACACAGAAACAAGGTCGTCGCTCCCGGAGTCACAATTGACCACCACTCCGACGTCGCCGGCACCGCTGCGCATGTCAAGCAGGACATCGAAGGCGCCCACTCGACTGATTGAATCGATGTGACCTACTGGTTGACTTCTGTCTGCGGATGGACTCTTGTGATTTTCTTTTGTTCTTTACCTGTTCGCCCATTCCCCCCCCCCCCCCCCCCCGCCCCCCCTCCTAATTGTGCACACTGTACATAGTTGTTGTTTTTCCTTTTGCACATAAGTTACGGGTCGGTGGGCAGCCATCATTGATGTGATGGTACAACCTAAACATCTCTAGTCATACTACCAGTCTCATGTACTCACGGGACACCACCCCACCCATGCCGTCGTTTTCCCTCCCCCCGCTTCTTTTTCAACAAGGGGTGAATGTGGTAGTATGACTCGGGGTATTACGGTACCTTAGAAGTGAGCTGCTATTGGTGCAGAGGACTCGCTGCCCATTGGCCCGGGTAAGTCATGTGCCTTTTAGCTGATTGGCTGAGAGGCAGGTAGCTCCGCCTACAAGGAGGATATAAGAACCCGTGCTTCCCGGCAGTCGGCCATTCTTCTGTATGTCTGCTGCCGGGCACACATCTTGTGCATTAAAGCCTTTTGTTTGGATCTCATCTTCGTCTCGTGTCCAATTGATGGTGCATCAATATGCTGTACCCAGCAAAACTCACATATCAAGAAAGAGAATATTTCTTCACACCCCCTGCTGACGCAAAAATATTTATCAAAGAACATGGGCTGAAAAACCAACAGCAAGGGGAGAAACACGGGGCCCCTGGTAAGGGGCAACAACTCGCCATGGGGGAGGGGGGGTGAGGCAATGCCAGGCACCCCCACCCCCAACATGGCAGGCGCATTCTGAACAAAAAGCAAACTGCTACCCAACGAACCAACATAGGTGGGAAACCAGGCCCCAGCACAAGGGTATGAGAGTAAGTGGAGAAGGGTGAGAAAACAGGGCAGGGGAAGAGCGGGCGAAAAAACGCAGAGGCTGGGCAGGGGAGAAGCGAGACAGCAAGACCCTAGAGGGGCACAAGCAAGAAAGCTAGTACCGGGGACATGCAAAAAAAGCAGGGCCGCAACGCGCTCCCAACAGAGGGGATGGTGCCGGGCAGAGGGCGGGTGGGACCACTCAACAGAGACGGGAGGGCAAAGGGAGGGACTGGGGGAGGGGCACGGGAGGGGCGGAACACAGGGACGGAGGGAAAACAAGGCTAGAAAAGGAACAGCAATAGGCCTACAGAGTGCCGCAACCAAGGGTTCGGAACAAGGAATTGCTGCAAGCATCCACCCAGTACGGCCTCTGGGCAAAGGGAAACCCCAAAGTGAAAGGGGGCTACCCGCGTGGCGGCCACACAGCGGGCAACCATGGCAGGTGCCCCCTGGACAGAGGGAAGCCCCGGAGCGCAGGGGCCCGACCGCATGAAGAGAGCAGTGATAGCGACCATCCAGGACGGTCCCCTAACAAGGGGGACACCGGAGTGCAGGGGCGCGTCCACCAGGTGAATATGGTTAATCCCACAGGAGCGAGGGGACAGAAGCCCCCCACCAGGATAGTCACCTGGAACGTAAGAGGACTCAACGGCCCAGTGAAAAGATCCAGAGTCCTCACCCACTTAAGAAACGTGAAGGCCGACATAGTCTTCCTCCAAGAGACACACCTGAGAGAGCAGGACCGACTGCGGGTAAGAAAGGGCTGGGTGGGGCAGACCTACCATCCCTGCTACGGGACGAGGGCCAGGGGGGTGGCAATACTGATCAGCAAATGGATGATGTTTAGGGCGACAAAGACGGTTGCGGACCCGGGGGGATGGTACCTCATGGTTAGCGGGGCCCTGGATGGGGCACGGGTAGTACTAGTTAACGTGTACGCGCCCAACTGGGATGACCCGTGCTTCATCACGAAGACCATGGCAGAAATCCCTGACACAGCGACGCACCGGCTAATCATGGGGGGGGGGGGGGACTTCAACTGTGTACAGGGCCCAATGACTGAGATCAAATCCCAAGACGGGGAAAACCGCAAACATGGCAAGGGAACTCGGTCACTTTATGGAACAGATGGGAGCGGTGGACCCCTGGAGGTTCACCCACCCAGGGGAGAAGGAGTTCTCCTTCTTCTCCCCAGTACACAACGTATACACCAGAATTGACTTCTTTGTGGTGGGGAAAACGGTGCTTCCAGGGATAGACAAAGTGGAATACTCTGCAATTGTGATATCCGACCACGCTCCACACTACATGGACATGAGGCTGGAAATGGGCAGGACCCAACGCCCCACATGGAGGTTGGACGATGCCCTACCAGCTGACAAGGCCTTCAACGAAAAGATATTGCGGGCCATAGCAGAATACACGGAGAACAATCAGAACGGGGAGGTCCCGCCCTCCACGTTCTGGGAAGCGCTAAAGGCTATACTGAGAGGGGAAATCATCGCTTTCAAAGCGCGAAGAGATAGGGAGGAAAAAACGGCTAGGCAGCAGCTGATCGACTCCATACTGGAGGTAGACCGTAAATACTCCGAGGCCCCAACCGTAGAGCTCCTGGCGGAGAGGAAAGAGCTACAAAAGAACTTTGATCTGCTCTACACCAGGAAAGCAGTGCTTCAACTCCGCCATGCACTTGGGTCCCTATACGAACATGGCGACAAAGCAAGCCGCCTGCTGGCACACCAGCTGAGAAAGCAGGCAGCCACCAGAGAAATTGCGCAAATCAGGGATACTAGAGGCGCATTACAAACAGAGCCAGAAAAGATCAACAAGGCTTTCAGGGCCTTTTACCAAGGGCTGTACACCTCAGAGCCCCCAACGGGAGAGGCCGGGATGAAACAGTTCCTTGATGGACTGGACATACCAGTCGTGGGGGAGGGCAGAAAATGGGGCCTGGAAGCACCACTAGCACTGGGAGAGATCATGGACAGCATTAGCTCCATGCAGGCGGGGAAGGCACCGGGGCCAGATGGATTCCCGGTGGACTTCTACAAAACATTTGGGACAGCACTTGCCCCGTGGAGAAGGTCACAGACTCACTGGCCAAGGGCACACTGCCACCCACGCTAGCACAAGCCTCAATCTCGCTGATACCTAAGAAAGATAAAGACCCAAATGGAATGTGGGTCATACAGACCCATCTCACTGCTGAACGTAGATGCCAAAATACTGGCCAAGATTCTAGCCTAAAGGCTGGAAGACTGCGTGCCAGAGGTGGTCGCAGAAGACCAGACGGGCTTTGTCAAAGATAGATAGCTTACCTCCAACATCAGGCGCCTGCTGAACGTGATAATGACCCCACCCGGGGAGAGAACACCAGAGGTGATTGTCTCCCTAGACGCAGAAAAGGCCTTCGACAAAATCGAATGGAAATACCTCATAGAGATACTGGAGCGGTTCGGGCTTGGAACACGATTCACCTCCTGGGTAAAACGCCTATACAACACTCCCATGGCGAGCGTACGGACAAACAACACCAACTCCCGATACTTCCAGCTGCACAGGGGCACCAGACAAGGATGCCCACTGTCACCGCTGCTGTTCGCTCGAGCGATCGAGCCACTAGCAATTGCGCTCAGAGCGGCAAAAAGCTGGAGGGGGATCCGAAGGGGCGGCAGAGAGCACAGAGTCTCACTCTATGCAGATGACCTGTCCTCTACATCTCGGACCCACAAAGCAGCATGGACGGAATCATCGCGCTCCTGAAAGAATGAAATGAAAAATGAAAATTGCTTATTGTCACGAGTAGGCTTCAATGAAGTTACTGTGAAAAGCCCCTAGTCACCACATTCCGGCGCCTGTTCGGGGAGGCTGGTACGGGAATTGAACCGTGCTGCTGGCCTGCCTTAGTCTGCTTTAAAAGCCAGCGATTTAGCCCAGTGTGCTAAGAGTTTGGCGACTTCTCGGGCTACAACCTCAACATGAGCAAAAGCTCGGATCACAAAGAAGGTCTTACAAAAAACAAAATCAAGGGGAGGGCTAGTCCTCCCAAACCTACAATTCTACCACTGGACGGCACGGCCGAGTGAATAAGAGGATGGATCTAGGAGCCAGAAGCCGAGTGGGTGCGCACGGAGGAGGCCTCCTGTAAGGGGACCTCCCTCCGGGCCCTCGCCACGGTGCCCACCCCACCCAAAAAACACTCCAGCAGCCCGGTAGTGATAGCCACCCTCCAGTCCTGGAACCAGCTACGGCAGCAATTTGGCCTGACCAAAATGTCAGACAAAACTCCCATCTGTAACAACCATAGGTTCCCACCAGCACTGACTGACGCCACCTTCAAAAGGTGGAGACAGGATGAGGGGACACTGACAGTCAGGGACCTATACACCGACGGTAGGGTTGTGACACTGGACGAACTGACGAAGATGTTCCAGCTGACCAGGGGGAACGAGCTACAGTACCTGCAACTCAGAAACTTGCTACGAAAGGAGACAAGGACTTACCCACAAACACCACAACAGACATTACTGGAAGAGTTACTGGGTGCAAGCATATTAGAGAGAGGAAACTGTAGCAACATGTACGTCCGACTGGTAGAAGGGGCCGACACCGTACTGGACGCAACAAGAAGGAAATGGGAGGAGGTCCTGGGGATCGAGATAGGGTGGGGACTCTGCAGCGAAGCACTGCATAGGGTCAACTCCACCTCCATGTGTGCAAGGCTCAGCCTGACGCAACTGAAAGTGGTACATAGAGCCCACTTAACAAGAACCCCTATGAGTTGGTTCTTCCCGGAGGTGGAGGATAGATGTGATTGGTGCCAAGGAGGCCCAGCCAACCACGCCAACATGTTCTGGTCCTGCCCCAGACGTGTGGAGTACTGGACTGTCTTCTTCGAGGCAATGTCCAAAGTGGTGGGGTTGAGGGTTGTAATTGAAAATATGGAAAGATGTGTCACTTGAAACATGGAAGTCTGGTAATACCTGGTCTGAGAGAAACATGAGAGCATGTAGGGAAAGGTCCCACAAAGGGTTAATAGCAGCTGCAAAGAGCAGGATTATAAAATGCTGATTCTGTCTCCCAAACAAACAAACAAAACAGGATTTTTATATGAAGCTGAAAACAATGGCTCACACCTTCATTGAAATTAACTATCTTAGTAAGCATCTGGAAAAGCATGGATGAGGGTTTCAGTTGAGCTAAGTGATAAATGTAAACCTTTCAAGTTATAACCAAGTGGATTTTTAGCATTACACTAAAAGCAATGTTTCACACCTTCATTGAAATTAACTATCTTAGTAAGCAGCTAGAAAGGAAAGGGTGAGGTTCAGTTGAATTTGGTGACAATTCTAGGTATGAAATTCTGCTAACACCAAGTAAATTAAAGAAAATTGGAGACTTATCAGTCTACAAGAAACATAATTTAAAGCCAAAATCAAAGTCAAAATTATGAGCTGAGGACCCAATTGGAAAATAAAACTATAGAAATGACAGGAACCAAACCAAAATTCACACCTCTATTGAAACCAAAGCATTTGTGAATATCACAAAGGAACTTTGAACATCAGAAAGGAAACAATATAATTGGAGACCTGAAAGGTGAGGTCATGTCAAAGTGAATACTTAGTTGTAGTAGAATGTTTAGATCAAAGATACTTTTTACAATCAAAGTGAAATAAAAGTTAATTTACAATAAATTCATAAAAACTTAATAATGGTTAGAAATATATATAAACCCTGAGAAAGGGGCAGAGAAATACAGAACCAGAACTGAGAGAGAGGAGAGAAGCAGAGAAGGAACATGAGAAGCAAGCAGAGTCAGCTTACAGCCAGCTCGGTCATGGGAAAGATAAGACATAGCAGCCGAGCTGAAACAGCTAATACATCTGAGGAAGACTAGACTTTAAAGAGGAGGCAGAATCAGCCCAGAGATAGCCAGCTCTCACAGCTCGGTACATGAGAAAGATACTACATAGCAACCGAGCTCACCAGCGAATACATCTAAAGAAGACCAAATTTTAAAAAGAAGATTGATTGTCAAGTTGGGCCTGAAGGTCCCTTCAACTAACCAGAAGGATCCAGAAGCAAGATTTTTTTACCTTTCTGTAAAGACAGTGATTGCAGATTTTAAAAGATGAAATATAATAATAAAATAACTTAAATGTTTTAACCTGAAACAGTGGTTATTAGCCTACTTTACTTACTTAACAATGCAGGACCCAGGATATCAATGCTACTAAGGGGTAAGTAGGTAAAATTCTTCGGTGAAGGTATGGGTTATACTTGAAAACATAGTTTGACCTGAATAGCACCCACCGAAGCCTGCATCGGAGTCAGGGAGTGAGAATCCCTGTTCACAATTTAGAATATCGACCCTTTTTGGTATGGGGGAATTCCAAGAATAGTGGTGAGTTTTCAACAACAGGGTGAAGCCATGCCCGAAAGTGGCGGTCTTCGGGGTATCAGATCTATTTCTGGGGAGGAGTGCAGACGCCCTGATCGCCCGCCATAGAATCCTGTTCGGCTGGCGGTCAGCAGCACCACCCAAAGCTGCAGACTGGTTGTCCGACCTCTCGGAATCCCTCCAAATGGAGAAAATTTAATTCGCCATCCGAGGATCAGACAACGGCTTCCACAGAACGTGGGAGCCATTCACCCGATTGGTGCGGGACTTTTTGTGGCCAACAAACAAGGAGAAGAATAGCCAGGTAGCCAGGAACCAGGGGAAAGCAGCCAAAGCATGAGAGGGGGAGATAGACGGGGGCGGGACAACTCATTCTAAGCGGAAGGAAAGGCGAACCACGGGGGGGGCAGGGGTCAGGAGGAAAGGAAAGATGAAAGGGGAGGAGGGAAGAGACAGGGAACAATAGAGGAGAGGGCGAGCCAGGGAGGTGGGGGGGGGGGGGTGCGGGGGGCGGAGGCAGGGAAACGTTAACCAACCTGACATCCACAGGAACAGAGGACAAGGTGAACACAGGCAGAGGACGGGAGGGCCGGCTGAAGCGGCAGCATGCACAAGAAGCCAACGGTGGCGAAATCGGACCAGGAGAAGCGAGGGACAACACCGGCACCAGACACACTCGAGGATTGCCCTCCGGAAGTGCCTCGCCGGCACAAACGGATGCCTACTTACATATATATAGATATATCATATCCTGTGTAAATAACGGCAAAATATACTCTGCAAAAATCCAATAAAAAACATTTTTTAAAAAATGATATGCAAACATGCAGCCAATGAACACTTAGAATAGGAGACGACCAATGAGCAGTCAGGACACTCAGGGTTGGTATCTCACTATAAAAGGGATGAGGCACTCACACCCCGTCTATTTCCACAGACCAACATCTACAGAGTGAGACAGGATGTATCCTCAGCATCACACCCCAGCATGTGGTTTAGAGCAAGGCTGGTTCAGTTAGACTGAGTTACTACATTTAGATTAGCAGAGAGTCAAACTCATTGAGAACTGTGCTAATAGTTCAATAAACACATTGAACTCATTTCAAAGTCTGGAGCATCTTTTACTTAAAACTGCACCAAGTGGCATCTTGTGTTATTCCAAATTACATAACACAACAATAATGACCCAGATCTTCCAGTGTCTGGATAGTTGAAAACCGGACACATCCTGGAAGATGCTTTATGGGATTCTTTGGAATTTCTACTGCAAGGAATCTGTGAAAATTGCCGGGGTGTTTGAACTTCCGAAACAAGTTTTCAACTCTGAATTAGAGCTGGAGGAGGAGAATTTCCGGCCCTTCCCGATGTTGGGATCTTCCTGTTTCTCTGAAGGCGACCTCCCTGGCGGTGGGGTGGGCGAGCCATTCAAAATGATAGAGACTTCGGCTGGGCTGGAAGACTCCGCCAGTGGCCAATGACAAGCCGGCTCTGTTATGGGAAAACCCAGCCAGAGACTTTGAAGCAGTCTGACTTATTTACCTGGATAGTTACTCAGGAAATGTTAGACAGAGAAATCCATGTCTAACTCCTAGGTAACTGCACAACTGACCGTTTAATCATTCAAACTGACAGCTTCTCCCTCTCCCCCAACTCCACAATTACTCCCCCAACCGAACCTGGCTACCTCCCCCCACCGCCCCACTACTTGACTCCAGCCGCTCTCAGTCAAACCTCCCCCCCCCCCCCCCCCCCATTGCCACTTCTCTCCATACCCATTTCCAAAGCAGTTTTAGTGCATTTAAACTCTTTACTTACTGTAATACAGCAGCTAGTGTCATTAAAAAGTTAGATGGCTTCTGGGCGGGTTCCCTGCGCTGCTCCCTAGCAGGTTTGCTGGGTCGGACTCCATTGGAGATCACTCAGAAAAATCGGACGAAGGTAAGTGTGTATGTTTTTGGTTGATTAGGGTCAGAAGATCCTGATCAGAAGGTTTAGGCCATTGGGTCTATGTTCTTAAATTTAGGTATAGCAATGCTATCTGCCATCTCTGGCAGTCCATCATTTCCAAATAAATTATTAAAGACATGTAATTATGCTTCGGTATCTCTTCTCCAGATTATTTTGTAATGCACGGATGCATTCCATCCAGACCAGGGTTTCATCCACTTTGAGTTTGATTAGTTGATTTAATATTTCCCTTCATATTTTAATGTGGTTATATAATTTTGGAATTATATTTGTACTGTCATGTCCACCAGTCTCCCTGGTAAACACTGAAGCAGAATAATGATTTCATAATTCTGCCATTTTACTACCACTGTCTTGGTGGCCCTATTCCTATCCCAAATTTCCTTTCTTTAGTTTATGAACCCATTGGATAATCCATTATTTTGTTTTATGTTCCTTGAAATTTAATTCTAGAGACCCACGTTGCCTTGTGCAATTGCTTTATTCGTTTCTCTCCTCACCTCTACATGCCCCATTCTCATGCTTTTCCATGATGTCATATATATGCCTCTTCCCTTACCCTCAATTATTCCCTTATGTCTTTATTCATCCATGCTGTCTCATCAGTGTTTAATTTGATCATGTTTTTTAGAAGAATGTATTTTTCTTGGACTCTATTGAACAGTTTTGATTTAAAAAAGTGGTTCCCTTTGCTCTTCTAGATTCTTGTTTGTCAATATGATTAAACATTTTATTTTAGAACATAGAACAGTACAGCACAGAACAGGCCCTTCGGCCCTCGATGTTGTGCCGAGCAATGATCACCCTACCCAAACCCACGTATCCACCCTATTCCCGTAACCCAACAACCCCCCCCCTTAACCTTACTTTTTAGGACACTACGGGCAATTTAGCATGGCCAATCCACCTAACCCGCACATCTTTGGACTGTGGGAGGAAACCGGAGCACCCGGAGGAAACCCACGCACACACGGGGAGGACGTGCAGACTCCGCACAGACAGTGACCCAGCCGGGAATCGAACCTGGGACCCTGGAGCTGTAAAGCATTTATGCTAACCACCATGCTACCGTGCTGCCCCAATTTTCCCTAGTTAATTTCTCAGTTTACCGAAACCATTTTTTCTCATATCAATTGCTCTGGTCTTTGTCATGCTACTATCCTTTTCAGTCATTATCTGAAAGCATATTATATTATGGTCACTATTGCCTAGATGCTCCCCAACTTTTACTTCTATAATTTTCTCTAGTAATCCCGGTTACTAGATACAGTAGTGAATCCTCCCTTGTTGGGCTTCTTGCATACTGAGTTAGATAGAGTTCTATACAAATTGTAAGAACTCTTTTCCTTTATCCCATTGACATGCCTCTTCTGGCCTATTAATTTCAAATTAATTGACATCTCTCATTAGTTATTATTCTATACCTTCATTCAGTTAGCTAATTGTTTCCATATTTCTCTGTCCACTCCCCTTCCACTGTCAGGTGATACATAGACTGCTAATAGTATGGTAATCATATTTTTTAAATACATAGGTGAAGGAATTGTTGAATTAAATACTTTGAGCACACAAAAATAAGGGACAGATCGGACTCTGGGTGTGAGGGGAGTTGAGACTGAAAAAAAGTCAATATATACTCTCAGTAAAGAAAAACTATGCGTCTTGGCTTTGACTTCATCAACTGACTTAGATTCTATTAACATAGATTATTTTTACCTTTTAGTTCTATTTAATTGGATTCCAATTGTATTTCCCTGATGGTTGTCACTTTTATTTCCTGCTACTTTGTCATATATAATGGACGAGATCTTCCAGTCCCACCGACGGCAAACTCCTGCAGTGGGTTTATTGCAGTACAAAGAGTTTAACTCATTTTTGACAGGAATCCCTCTCACTTTGACCGGGATTCTCCCCTACCCGGCGGGGCGGGGGGTCCTGACGTGTTAGAGTGGCGTGAACCACTCCGGCGTAGGCCCATGCCAGAGTGGTTCCTGCTCCGCCAGCTGGATTGAACGGCCTTTGGCGCCACGCCAGCCGGGGTTGAAAGGACGTCGCCGGCCGGCATAAGTCCGCGCATGCGCCGGAGCGTCAGCAGCTGCTGACGTCATCCCAGCGCATGCGCAGGGGAGGGGCTCTCTTCCGCCTCCGCCATGGTAAAGACCATGGTGAAGGCGGAAGAAAAAGAGTGCCCCCACGGCACAGGCCCGCCCGCCGATCGGTGGGCCCCGATCATGGGCCAGGCTACCGTGTGGGCACCCCCCCCCCCCCCCCCCCCCCCGGGGTCAGATCGCCCCATGCCCCCCACAGCACCCCGGTGCCTGCCCATAGGTAGGTGGTTTAATCCACGCCGGTGGGAGAGGCTTGTCAGTGGCGGGACTTCGGCCCATCGTGGGCTGGAGAATCGCCACAGGGGGCCCGTCGACCACCGCGGGGGGCCTGCCGACCGGCGCGGTGCGATTCCCGCCCCCGCCGAATCTCGCGGGGTGGAGAATTCGGGACACGGCAGGGGCGGGATTGACACCGACCACGGGCGATTCTCCGATCACTCCCCCCAGTACCCTCTCAGTGATCTTCTGGCTGCTTTGCTACCCGTGCTCTGCCGCTACATCTAGGCTAGGATGCACATCAGAGGTGGGGTCAGCCTGCTGCTTACCAAGTCCTGTGGCCTTTGATGCCTCTGGCGAGTGGAGGGCCTGGGGCCGCAGGGCTTTGCGGTGGGACATGCCTTGTACCCTGTTCTGCGCGCTGACCCCGCGATGCCGTTTTGTCAGGGTGGTGGACTCGGGAGAGCTGGTGACTGCCGTTGCCACCCCTTAGGGTCGGTCTCCAGCACTCCCTCCTCCCAAATGGTGCCTGTAGGACCCTCGGGGCACCTTGGGATGGAGGGTCAACTGGATTGTGCACCGGATGCTTCTGTGTCATCTGGTTCTGCCAGCCCTGATGGTTCCCCAGTATCTGCACCAAGGTGTCGATGCCCTCAGCAATGCCCTTCCATGAGCGGACCATGCTCAAAAGCAATTTTGTACAAGAATGACATTTAACTCGACCAGAAAATCATTGCACAGAGACATTTTGCCCGATTGAACATGTATAGCAGGATGTCATGGTAGAGTGCGTAAACTAACTGTTCTTTCACTTATGTCAGCGCAGTTTGAACCTAGCTCCAACTGAAGAGATGAAAGTCCCTTCTCTCTAATTGGCACTGTGTATAATGCATATGCAAAATTAATATCTGATACAGTAAGGGATACATTTCTGAAGTTGTGAATCAAGCTGTAATTCTTATCTGTGTGGCCAGACTACTAATGAATTACTCAAGGTTTCCACACTGGGCAAAGGCTTGAAAAGAGCAGAAAGCCGAACAGTTATAAGCAGAACAGATAATTGGATCTGGATAACCAGCTCTTAACAGTCAAACTTTACAGAGCATCGTGTACTTTCTTTTTTAAGAGAAAAAAACAACAGAACAAATAACACCTACCCAACCAACAACCAAACCCCACCAACGTGGCTTACATACACAGTTCCCCAGTCCCTCTTACGCACTACTTCCCACCTCAACCATACCCCCATGCCTCCCTCTTTGCCCTCCCCTCTTATATCTGCTGATAGCTTAATTTTCCCCAAAGAAATCGATAAAGGGCTGCCACCTCCGGGCGAACCCTAGCATCGATCCTCTCAGGGAGAACTTGCTCTTCTCAAGCCTGAGAAACCCGGCCATGTCACTGACCCATACCCCTGATTTCAGGAGATCCTGGTTCCTCCACGCCAATAACATCCTTCTCTGACTGTCAGGGAGGCAAAGGACAAAAATCAGTCTCTCTCACCCCCTGTACTCCCGGATTTTCCGACACACCATAAATCGCCACCTTTGGACTCGGAATCACACGTACCTTTAATACTGTGGCAGCATGGTAGCATTATGGATAGCACAATTGCTTCACAGCTCCAGGGTCCCAGGTTCGATTCCAGCTTGGGTCACTGTCTGTGCGGAGTCTGCACATCCTCCCCGTGTGTGCGTGGGTTTCCTCCGGGTGCTCCGGTTTCCTCCCACAGTCCAAAGATGTGCAGGTTAGTTGGATTGGCCATGATAAATTTCCCTTAGTGTCCAAAATTGCCCTTAGTGTTGGGTGGGGTTACTGGGTTATGGGGATAGGGTGGAGGTGTTGACCTTGGGTCGGGTGCTCTTTCCAAGAGTCGGTGCAGACTCGATGGGCCGAATGGCCTCCTTCTGCACTGTAGATTCTATGATTCTATGACATTGGCAAATCCTTGCCAAAATCCCCTAAGCTTCGGACATGCCCAAAACATGTGGACATGATTTGCGGGCCCTCCCACACACCGCCCACACCTATCCTCCATCGCTTCAAAGAACCTGTCAGAGGGGCCACTGTCATATGCGCCCTGTGGACCACCTTGAATTGTATTAGTCTAAGCCTGGCACACAATGAGGGCACTTTAATCCTACTCAGGGCATCCTCCCACAATCCTGCCTCTAATTCCTTGCCCAATTCTTCCTTCCATTTTCACTTCACCTCCCCTATCGGGGCTCCCTCCTATTCCATGAGTTGTTTATAAATTTCTGAGACCTTCCCCTCCTGTTTTCGACACTACCTTGTCCTGTATCCCCTGGGATGGTAGGTGGGGAAAGGTCGAGACCTGTGATGTGACCATCAATTGACTCGAGACACGATAGGAAGCAAACAGTGGTTTTAATAGACTTGCAACTGAGCCTGCCTGCGACCAGAAGAACTGAGGGCAGACTCACAAGGCTGCAGCACTTTATACTTCCGGTAGTGGGAGGGGCCATGGGCGGAGCCGAGGGTGGAACCCTGTACAAGCTCCTCATCTCCCCCTGTGGGCAGAGCCGCGCAACGGCTCACAGACAGAGCCCACAAGGACACAATTCCATATAGTGTGAACGCAATACTATACAGTGTGAATTACATGATGCACATTCACCACATTCACCCCTGTAAAAAAAATCAACTCCGGCTGGGGTGACGGGTCTACAGGTTGAGCCGGTCCGGTGGCCGAGTCATCCTTTGGGATCGGCGAAGCACCAGGGTTGCAGCCTCTTCAGGTCACTGGGTGGTGACGGGCGGTGTGGATCTGAGGGTGGACTCCGGGGGTGGTTCGGTCCGAGCTTCGTTCCTGACCGGTGAGACAGGCGAAGGGGTGCGCAGGAAACCTATAGGCGTGGGGGCGTAGGGCGTGGGGGGTCGGGTGGGGTGTAGTGTGAGGGGTACCTCGGCGGTGTAGTGGTAGTGGTGGATCCTGCAGGCACCAGGTCCCGGAGGGAAACGGTGCCCTGACGGCCGTTGGGGAATTCAATAAAGGCGTAGTGTGGGTTTGAGTGTAGCAGTAGTACCCTTTCTACTAGTGGGTCCGTTTTATGTGTCCGGACGTGCTTCCGGAGGAGAACCGGGCCCGGTGTCCTTAACCAAGATGGGAGTGAAGCCCCCATGGTAGTGCCCCTAGGGGAAACAAATAATCGCTTGTGAGGGGTCTGGTTAGTGGCGGTGCACAGGAGGGACCTAATTGCACGGAGCGCGTCGGGGAGGACCTCCTGCCAGTGGGAGGTCGGGAGATTCCTGGAACGTAGGGTCAGTAGGACGGTCTTCCAGACCGTCGCGTTCTCCCTCTCCACCTGCCTGTTCCTCCTGGGGTTATAACTGGTAGTCCTGCTCGAGGCAATGCCCTTGTCGAGCAGGTACTGACGCAGCTCGTCGCTCATGAAGGATGAAACCCTGTCGCTGTGTACATAGCTGGGGAAGCCGAACAGGATGAAGACACTGTGCAGGGCTCTGATGACTGTGTGGGAGGTCATATCGGGGCACGGGATAGTAAGAGGGAAGCGGGAGAATTCGTCTAAGACGTTGAGGAAGTACACATTTTGTTGCTCAGGCTTCAAAGGGCCGGGAAGCTTTTAACAGGTGGGCCTTGTCTGGTCTATAGAAGTGCGGTTTGCACTCCGCGCAGATCGGGCAATCCCTGGTGATGGCTTTTACCTCCTCGGTGAAGAAAGGCAGATTTCGGGCTTTGACGTAGTGGGCGAGCAGGGTGACCCCCGGGTGGCAGTGGTCGTTATGGACAGTCTTTAAGCGGTCGTCCTGCATGCTGGCGCATGTGCCGTGGGACAGTGCATCTGGGGGCTCGTTGAGCTTCCCCGGTCGATATATGATGTCATAATTATAGGTGGAGAGTTCGATCCTCCACCTCAAGATTTTATCGTTTTTTATTTTGCCCCTTTGCGAGTTGTCGAACATGAAGGCAACCGACCTCTGGTCGGTGATGAGGGTGAACCTCCTACCTGCGAGGTAGTGCCTCCAGTATCGTATGGCTTCCACGATGGCTTGAGCTTCTTTTTCGACTGAGGAGTGTCGAAGTTCCGAAGCGGAGAGGGTTCGGGAGAAGAAAGCGACTGGTCTCCCTGCCTGATTCAGAATGGCGGCGAGAGCGACCTCTGAGGCGTCGCTCTCCACCTGAAAGGGGACGGATTCATCCACCGCCCACATGGCGGCTTTGGCGATGTCCTCCTTGATGCAGTTGGAGGCCTGGCGGGCCTCTGCTGACAGTGGGAAGAGTGTGGTCTTAAATATTGGGCGGGCTTTGTCCACATACTGGGGGACCCATTGGGCGTAATAAGAGAAGAATCCCAGGCACCTCTTGAGGGCCTTGGGACAATGAGGGAGAGGGAGTTGTAAGAGGGGGCCGGGTCGGGGCCCAGGACTCCGTTTTCCACGACATAGCCGAGGATGGCTAGTCTGGTAGTGTGGAAAATGCATTTCTCCTTATTGTAGGTGAGATGGAGTTTCTGGGCGGTTTGGAGAAATCGGTGGAGGTTGGCATCGTGGTCCTGTTGGTCATGGCCGCAGATGGTGATGTTATCCAGGTATGGAAACGTGGCCCGCAGCCCGTACTGGTCCACCATTCGGTCCATTTCTCGTTGGAACACCGAGACCCCGTTCGTGACGCCAAAGGGGACCGGAGGAAATGGAAGAGGCGGCCGTCTGCCTCGAACGCTGTGTAGTGGCGGTCCTCCTGGCGGATTGGGAGCTGGTGGTATGCAGACTTCAGATCCACCGTGGAGAAGATGCAGTACTGGGCGATCTGGTTGACCATGTCTGCAATTCTGGGGAGGGGGTACGCATCGAGGTGCGTGAACCGGTTAATGGTTTGGCTATAATCAACCACCATTCGGAACTTTTCCCCGGTCTTGACAACCACCACTTGAGCTCTCCAGGGGCTGTTACTGGCCTCTATGACTCCCTCACGTAGGAGCCGCTGGACTTCGGCTCTAATTAATACTCTGTCCTGTAGGCTGTACCGCCTGCTGCGAGTGGCTACTGGTTTACAGTTAGCCGTTAGGTTAGCAAAGAGTGGAGGGGGGTCGATTTTTAGAGACGCTAAGCTGCATATAGTGAGAGGAGGTAGGGGTCCGCCGAAGCTGAGTGTGAGGCTCCTGAGGTTACACTGAAAATCGAGCCCGCGTAAGAGTGGGGCGCAGAGGTCGGGGAGTACGTACAGCTGGAAATTAGAGTAGCTGGCGCCCTGTATCGTTAGGGTTGCAACGGTGCGCCCTTGTATTTGGACCGAGTGCGAACCCGAGGCGAGGGAGATAGTTTGCCGTGCGGGGAAGATAGGGAGCGAACAGCGTCTTACCAGGTCTGGATGCACGAAGCTCTCGGTGCTCCCGGAGTCGAAGAGGCACGGTGTCTTGTATCCGTTGACTTGAACGGACATCATCGAGCTCCTGAGGTGCTTCGGACGCGACTGGTCCAACGTGACTGCGTTGAGTTGCGGGCAGTCAGCGGTTCGATCAGCAGTGCTGGAATGGCTCTGTGATGACTGTCCACTGAGGTCGTAGTCGTCGAGGTGAACTTCGGGTGATGGCCACGATGGCGGCCCCCGTTGATCGCACATGGCGGGCGATGAAGAAGATGGCGTCCAAATTGGCCGCCCCCATGGATCGCACGTGGCGGGCGACGAGGAAGATGGCGGCCCCCATGACTCGCATATGGCCGGCCGCGTGGGGGAGGATTGCCAAGATGGCGGCCCCCATGAGTCGCACATGTCGGGCGGAGGCGGAGTCGGCAGACACGCTGCAACATTGCGGGGTCTGCGAGTTGGGGGAGCGATTGCTCTGGACTGCGGGGGAGTTAGAGGGTTTTGATTTCGACAGGCATACTTTGGCATAATGCCCTTTTCGACCGCAGCTGCTGCAGGTCGCGTTGCGGGCCGGGCAGTGCTGCCGTGGGTGTTGGGGCTGGCCACAAAAATGGCACGCTGGTGCTCCATAGTGGGTGGGTGGCCGTGCAGCGCAGGCCTGGGGCAGTCGCTGGTCGGGGGTCCACGATGGGGTCGCTTGGTCTGCGGGGAATGAGTTGAGACTTTGAAACGCGACCTCCATTGAGGTTGCTAGCGCTACCGAGTCCTCCAAGTTCTGGGCCCCTTTTTCGAGTAGTCGCTGGCGCACATAATTAGACCGGACCCCCGCAACATACACATCACGGACAGTGAGTTCCATATACTGGGATGCAGTTACAGCCTGAAAGTTACATTCCCATGCAAGGGCTTTTAAATCGCGCAGGTGGTCCTCTAGCGACTCTGCGGGGCTGCTGCAGGTCGCGTTGCGGGCCGGGCAGTGCTGCCGTGGGTGTTGGGGCTGGCCACAAAAATGGCACGCTGGTGCTCCATAGTGGGTGGGTGGCCGCACGTATAATCGGTTGAGCATAGCGATGGCCTCAGTGTATGGGTCGGTACTGTTGAGTTGCGTAGAGATGCGATGGCTCACCCGTGCGTGCAGTAGGCTGAGTTTCTGCTCATCTGTAGTCTCGGAGGTAGTCGATGCAGCCAAGTAGGCCTTGAAACACCAAAGCCAGTGTAGAAAGATTTCCTTCGCCTCTGCAGCCTGCGGGTCGAGTTATAGTCGATCAGATTTGAGGGCTGATTACATAGTAGTTTTCTTAAGTCTATTAAATTGATGTGACCATCAATTTACTCGAGACATGATAGGAAGTAAACAGTGGTTTTAATAGATTTACAACTGAGCCTCCCTGCGACCAGAAGAACTCAGGGCAGACTCACAAGGCTGCAGCACTTTATACTTCCAGTAGTGGGAGGGGCCATGGGCGGAGCCATGGGCGGAGCCGAGGGTGGAGCCCTGTACAAGCTCCTCATCTCCCCCTGTGGGCAGAGCCACGCACCGGCTCACAGACAGAGCCCACAAGGACACAGTGCCATATAGTGTGAACGCAATACTATACAGTGTGAATTACATGATGTACATTCACCACAACCTGCCTCTGCGCAAAGTCCCTCACCTGAAGGTAGCGGAACCATTCCCCCCAACAGCTCAAACTCCTCCTCCAAATCCTCGAAGCACAGAAAGCTGCCATTAATAAACAGTAAAAAGTCTTACAACACCAGGTTAAAGTCCAACAGGTTTGTTTCAAATACTAGCTTTGGGAGCACTGCTCCTTCCTCAGGTGAATGAAGAGGTATGTTCCAGAAACATATATATCGACAAAGTCAAAGATGCAAGACAATGCTTTGAATGCGAGCATTTTCAGGTAATTAAGTCTTTACAGATCCAGAGATAGGGGTAATCCCAGGTTAAAGAGGTGTGTACTGTCTCAAGCCAGGACAGTTGGTAGGATTTCGCAAGCCCAGGCCAGATGGTGGGGGGGGGGGGTGAATGTAATGCGACATGAATCCAAGGTCCCGGTTGAGGCCGTACTGATGTGTGCGGAACTTGGCTATAAGTTCCTGCTTGGCGATTTTGCGTTGCCTCGGAGAGCGCTTACCCGGAGATCAGAGGCTGAATGCCTCTGCTGCCAGCCTTTCACCAATGTCAGGACTCTGCCAACCTTCTTCAAATCACAGGGCTCTGACAATGCCAGCCCGTTAGCAATGCATCTTCAGTCAGGCCTCTGTCAAGGCAGGACTCTGCCAACCTTATGCCAATACCAGGACCCTGCCAACATGTCTTCAGCCAGGCACATGCCAGTTTCTTTCTCCGATTACACTTTAGGAACTTTAGTTGATTCAGCCTTCAGTTTGCTTCCTGCCCGTGGGAGAATTGGCCCTCAGCTGAGACTCCCCGCTGACGGCAGTCAGGAACTGACCGTGTCAGGGGTTGGATCTATGAGCGTTCATTCTACCAGCCTTGGCACAATCCATTAAAATAGTCCTACATTCCAAAGCCTACCATCAACTTCAAGCTTCATTTGTCCCTCAACAAGAATGACTTTGTAGCTTTGGTATTTTTATCTCTTCTCTATTTCAATTGTAGAAACAACAAGGGCTTTACATTCAACTATCAGTCTTCAAAATAATAGGCTGAGCAGCTTTGCGATTTGACAGTTATACTTTCGGTCCCGAACAATGTATTGCCACTTTAATTTGAAATGACAGCCATGCTGTGGAAAAATGTGTTTGCACTCTGAAAATAGCTTTTAGCAGAAAATCCAATAATCGAGCAATTCAGCGATGCAGCACCCAGATTTCCAGTGAGGGGAGCGGCTGGGTCAAGAAGCATATGATTCAGAAGGCAGCAGCCTGTCACCATCACACTAAACTCACCATCGCCTGTGGGGCTACACGAGGGGGCACCAACTATTTAAAAAAAAAATTTAGAGTACCCAATTCATTTTTTCCAATTAAGGGGCAATTTAGCGTGGCTAATTCAACTAGCCTGCACAACTTTGGGGTGTGGGGGCGAAACCCACGCAAACACGGGGAGAATGTGCAAACTTCACATGGACAGTGACCCAGAGCCGGGATCGAACCTGGGACCTCAGCGCCGTGAGACAGCAGTGCTAACCAGTGCGCCACCGTGCTGCCCCGGGGACACCAACTATGTTACGATCATAGAATTTTACAGCACAGAAGTAGGTCACTTTCAAATATATATCCAGCTCTCTTTGAAACTTCCTATGGAAACCACGTCCACCACTTTCCGAGACAACACATTTCGGGCGGGATTCTCCGGGAATTGGCGGGGCGGGCAGAAACAGCGCAGTGGAATGGCAGGAACCACTCCGGCGTCAGGCCGCCCCAAAGGTGTGGAATCCTACGCACCTTCAGGGGCTAGGCCGGCGCCGGAGTGGTTTGCACCTAGCCGGTCGGCCAGGAAGGCCTTTGGCGCCTCGCCAACTGGGGCCGAAGGGACTCCGCCAGCCGGCGTGGGTCCACGCATGCGCGGGAACTTCAGCGGCTGTTGACGTCATCCCCGCACATGCGCGGGGGGGGGTTCACCTTCGCGCCGGCCACCGCGGAGGCTTAGCGTAGGCTGGCGCGTAGGAATAGAGTGCCCCCACGTCACAGGCCCGCCCGCAGATCGGTGGGTCCCGATCGCGGCCAGGCCACGGTGCTAATTCGGAGCTCGGACCTCGGAGCCCGCCCGCACCTCCAGGTCCCACCGTTAAGGGACCAACTTGAATTTACGCCGGCAGGACCTGCATAGAACGGGCGGGACTTCGGCCCATCGCAGGCCGGAGAATTGCCAGGGGGAGCCCACCGACCGGCGTGGCACGATTCCCACCCCCGCCAAATCTCCGGTGCCGGAGATTTCGGCAGCCGGCGGGGGAGGGATTCACGCCGCCCCCCTGCGATTCTTCGACCCGGTGGGGGGTCAAATCCCAACAGTTCTCTGAGTCAATAAGTTTCTCCTCATCTCACTCCTAGCTTCTTGACGACCATCTTGAATTTTTTTTTTACTTTTCCAATGAAGTGGCAATTTAGCGTGGCCAATCCACCTACCCTGCACATCTTTGGGTTGTGGGAGTGAGACCCAGGTAGACACAGGGAGAATGTGCAAACTCCACACGGACAGTGACCCGGGGCCGGGATCGAATTCCGGTCCTCGGTGCCGAGCAGCAACAGTGCTAACCACTGCGCTACTATGACGCCTCAACTTAAAATTATTGACTTACCCATTAGTGGGTACAGAATATCCCTCTGGAGAAAAGCCCAATTTCTCTAATCTTTCCTTGCATCTAAAATTCCTCAATCCTGGTATCATGTTACAGGTGGCCAGTCATTTCTTCAGACAAGCAGTCCATTTGCCGAGCAGACAAGATATCCAGTTGGAAAATAACAAAGTTGCAAACACACCATCTTGGTTTTAGGTCATTCATTTCCTCAATGTTAATAAAAGTGTCAGCCATCTAACGTTGCAAGGTCTGTCTATCAGTAAATTACTGTTGACAAGATGTTTTGTAGCACAAGTGAATGGGTCCTGCACAAGCTCATGGGAAAACTGCATTAATCCCGCAACAAAATTGTCCCACTGTCTACCAGGATTGGTGCTGCATGTTCACTTTTATTATCGACATAAAAATTATGGTTTTTTTTTAACCGTCTGTACTCTTGTGAGCAGAAGGGTAGTTAAAACCTGACTGCTTTATGAAGCGTAGCAGAACTGCCAGAATGAGCTGCTGACTCAACAGGCTGCACTAACACTGCAGCTGTGAGAAAGGCCACTGCTCCCAAGCTTGACAGGCAACATAGGGCTGACTGTTCCCCTTTTTGATTATGCCCCCCCCCCTCCCCTCCGTGTGGGGCAGAATCCCATCCACGCACTGACACGTCTGAAATGTTGTCCAGCTCTCCTTGGCTCAATGCATGGGTGCTCGAAGGCACGTTTCAATCTTGAAAAAGTCTGTGCCTGCGACAGCAGAGGTAGCATAATATTAATGAAAGGGCAATGGCTATCCAGAGCAGAAATTATATTGTAGGGTGCATGATATTATCAGCTCTATGTTACATTTTACAAACTCTCAAAACAGCAGCACAATCCAATAGTAAAGTTGTCATAGTCCACAATCCCCTTTGAGATGGGTAATGTTCTTTGATTGGGCTGATGTTGAATCAAAGTTATTTATTACTAACACCAGACTAACAAATTACTAAAATATCTAAGATTAATACAGTTTGAAATAATGGTCTAATACTAACTTACACTGAGATACTAAGAGCTACTCTCATATACGACACGACAAACTCCTTACTAACACCTTCTGCTGGAATACATGGTGTGCCTGGGTCACATGCCAGCATACTCACACCACCTGGTGGTCGGATGCTGGAACTACAACAGTTATACCTATATTATTATTTGCATACAGATGACAATCTGCTTATCATCACAAGAGGGTGAGCTGACTAGTGGTGATTTAACCTGAGGATCACCACACCTCATGCGAGGGACAAGGCTTCACGAATAACTTCAGCTAGTACAGGAATTGAACCCATGCTGTTGGCCTCACTCTGCATCGCAAACCAGCTGTCCAGCCAACTGAGCTAAACTAGCTCCCCAATTGCGAATAAATATAAGAAGATAGGCTGAATATACAGCACTTTCAGCCCTTGAGGTTGTGAGTTCATTTCTCATGTCAGGATCTTCGGTACATAATCCGGGTTTATTTCATTTTTATTTGTTCTTTCACAGGATGCGGGCATCGCTTCCTAGGCTAGCGTTTATTGCCCATCCTTAATTGCACTCAAGAAGGTGGTGGCAGGTTGTCGTTTTGAACCACTGCAGTCCATGTGGTATAGGTGCACCCTCTTAGTGCTGTTCTGGATTTGTTTACTGTCATGTGTACCGAGGTACAGTGAAAAGTATTTTTCTGTGAGCAGCTCAACAGATCATTAAGTGCATGAAAAGAAAAGGAAATAAAAGGAAATACATAATAGGGCAACACAAGGTACACAATGTAACTACATAACACCGGCATCGGGTGAAGCATACAGGGATGTAGTGTTAATCAGGTCAGTCCATAAGAGGGTCGTTTAAGAGTCTAGTAAGAGTGGGGAAGAAGCTGTTTTTTTTTAATAAATGTTTTTTATTGAGTTTTCATATTTTATATATGACAAATTACAAATTATTAGAGAGAAAAAAAAAGAAAACACAAAAATTTAACATGAATATTTACAGGTAAGCATCTTCATAACAACAATTGTGGCCGCCCCCTTTAGCCAGCATACATATTTTACATTCCCCAATATGGCCGAGGCACATGTTTATAGGCATTTATTTATAGTTTGGTTTTGGGCCTTGGCTTGCCAGCAAACCCCCATAACGAGCCCATAACCCCCCCCCCCCCCCCCCCCCCCCCCGGCTACCCTCCCCCGATTCCCGTCGATTTTCCCCTGATTCTTGGCCACCCGACTATTCTTCCTCTTGTACGTTGGCCACAAACAGGTCCCGGAACAGTTGCATGAATGGCTCCCACGTTCTGTGGAAGCCGTCGTCCGACCCTCAGATGGCGAATTTGATTTTCTCCATTTGGAGAGATTCCGAGAGGTCGGACAGCCAGTCTGCAGCTCTGGGCGGTGCTGCTGACCGCCAGCCAAACAGGATTCTACGGCGGGCGATCAGGGAGGCAAAGGCAAGGGCGTCCGCCCTCCTCCCCAGGAATAGATCTGGCTGGTCTGAAACCCCGAAGACCGCCACTATCGGGCATGGCTCCACCCTCACCCCCACCACTTTGGACATAGCCTCGAAGAAGGCTGTCCAGTACTCCACAAGTCTGGGGCAAGACCAGAACATGTGGGCGTGGTTGGCCGGGCCTCTTTGGCACCGCTCGCATCTGTCCTCCACCTCCGGGAAGAACCTACTCATACGGTTTCTCGTTAAGTGGGCTCTATGTACCACTTTTAGTTGCGTCAGGCTGAGCCTTGCGCACGTGGAGGTGGAGTTGACCCTATGCAGTGCTTCGCTCCAGAGTCCCCACCCTATCTCCATCCCCAGGTCGTCCTCCCATTTCCTTCTTGTTGCGTCCAGTACGGTGTCGTCCCTATCTACCAGTCGGCCATACATGTCACTACAGTTCCCTTTCTCTAGGATACTTGCGTCCAGTAGGTCTTCCAGTAGTGTCTGTCGTGGCGGTTGTGGGTACGCCCTTGTCTCCTTTCGTAGGAAGTTTTTGAGCTGCAGGTACCGTAGCTCGTTCCCCCCAGCTAGCTGAAATTTCTCTGTCAGTTCATCCAGTGTTGCGATCCTGTCGTCCGTGTATAGGTCCCTGACTGTCAGTGTCCCCCCGTCCTGTCTCCACCTTTTGAAGGTGGCGTCAGTCAGTGCTGGTTTGAACCTATGGTTGTTGCAGATGGGAGCCTTGTCCGACATTTTGTACAGGCCAAATTGCTGCCGCAGTTGGTTCCAGGATTGGAGGGTGGCTGTCACCACTGGGCTGCTGGAGGGGAAGAAGCTGTTTGAGTTCTCAGACTTCTGTATCTCCTGCCCGATGGGAAAAGTTGGAAGAGTGAGTAAGCCGGGTGGGAGAGATCTTTGATTATGCTGCCCGCTTTCCCCAGGCAGCGGGAGGTGTAGATGGAGTTAATGGATGGGAGGCAGGTTCGTGTGATGGGCTGGGCTGTGTTCACAACTCTCTGAAGTTCCTTGCGGCCTTGGGCTGAGCAGTTGCCATACTAGGCTGTGATGCAGCCAGATAGGATGCTTTCTATAGTGCATCTGGAATAGTTGGTAAGAATTAATATGGACATGTCGAATTTCCTTAGTTTCCTGAGGAAGTATAGGTGCTGTACTGCTTTCTTGGTGGTAGCGTCTCCACCTCGGCCCTGTTGATGATGACAGGGGTGTGTACAGTACTTTGCTTTCTCAAGTCAATGACCAGCTCTTTAGTTTTGCTGGCATTGAGGGAGAGATTGTTGTCGCTGCACCACTCCACTCGATTCTCTATCTCCCTCCTGTATTCTGACTCGTCATTATTCGAGATCTGGCCCATTATGGTCGTATCGTCAGCAAACGTGTAGATGGAGTTGGAACCACATTTTGCCACGCAGTCGTGTGTATACAGTGAGTATAGTAGGGGGCTAAGCACGCAACCTTCCGGGGCCCCAGTATTGAGTACTATTGTGGAGGAGGTGTTGTTGTTCATTCTTACCGATTGTGGTCTATGGGTTAGAAAGTCAACGATCCAGTTGCAGAGTGAGGAGCCAAGACCTAGGTTTTGGAGCTTTGATATGAGCTTGGCTGGGATTATGGTGTTAAGGGCAGAGCTGTAGTCAAGAAATAGGAGTCTGACGTAGGAGGCCTTATTCTCGAGATGCTCTAGGGATGAGTGTTGGGCCAGGGAGATGGCGTCTTCTATGGATCGGTGGCGATGATATGCGAATTGCAGTGGATCAAGGCATTCTGGGAGTATGGAGGTGATGTGGTTCATGATCAGCCTCTCGAAGCACTTCATTATGACTGAAGTCAGGGCCACCGGACGGTAGTCATTGAGGTACGTTGCCTGGTTTTTCTTTGGCACCGGTATGATGGTGGCCTTCTTGAAGCAGGTGGGGACCTCGGAGCAGAGTATGTACAGGTTAAAGATGTCCACGAACAGATCTGCCAGCTGGTCCGTGCAGGCTCTTAGTGCACGACCAGGGACCCGTCACCTTTCCAGAGTTCACTTTCAGGAAGGCCGATCTGACTTCGGAAACTGTGATGGTGGGTATGGGTGTGTTATGGGCTGCTGGGGCAATCGACAACGGATCGTTGGTTTCCTGCTCAAAATGAGCATAGAATGCATTGAGTTCATCGGGGAGGGGTGCGCTGCTGCCAGATATACTGCTCGGCTTCACTTTGTAGCCCATTATGTTGTTTAGGCCAAGAGTCTGTAACACTAGTCTGTGACTCTAGCTTGGTCTGATATTCTCTCTTGGCATCTCGGATGGCTTTGCGGAGGTCGTACCTGGATTTCTTGTAAAGGTCAGGGTCGCCTGACCTGAACACCTCAGACGGGGCTGTTTAGCACAGGGCTAAAACGCTGGCTTTGAAAGCAGACCAAGGCAGGCCAGCAGCACGGTTCGATTCCCATAACAGCCTCCCTGAACAGGCGCCGGAATGTGGCGACTAGGGGATTTTCACAGTAACTTCATTGAAGCCTACTTGTGACAATAAGCGACTTTCATTTCATTTCATTTTTCAGTAGGGAGACAGTGTAGACGGTGTTCTGTTTCATAGTTGTTTATAACTGTGTACAGTTCGTCCAGCGCCTACCAGTTATGGAGGGAATTCCATAATTTTGTCCCAGTGACAGTGAGAGGTCAGCAAGTCATGAAGGGGGGTGGTTTAGAGGAACTTGCAGATGGTGGTGTTCCCATGCGTCTGCTGCCCTTGTCTTTCTGGGTGGGAGAGGACGAGGGTTTCGAAGGTGCTGGCAAAATGCACCAGTGCAGTATTCTGAGGAGCTTAGGCTGCATCCTTCACCGGAGCACAGCACCCCCTCGACCAGATAACCATGGTTCTCTACCCTGAGCGGCAACTCACCGGGGTTTGGGCCAGTGACCTAGGACCCCGGCAACTGGGCTGCACCCCTCCCTCAATCCAGAAGAGGAGGGCCCCAGACATTGTGAGACTTGTGATCGATGTGGTCGCAGGGAGCGACGTCCGCAGAATGGTCCATCTGTCCATCGCCCCGCTGGGGCTCGCTGCCCGCACCTTTTTCGTGGAAGAGTCCATGGATGATTGCTTGCAGCTGTACTGCGTTTCTGCACCCATGGTCACCCCATTAAGGTTACTGTTTGACTCAATGGTAACCTATTACTAATGGAGTTGGACATAGGTGCCACCATCTCGATTGTCAATAGGTACACTTTTGAGAAACTCCGGGCGGAAGTGCAACTCCTGTCATTGCGGGACACTGACTCGGTTAACCACATGCACCGGAGAGGCGTTGGCCATAGCTGGACAACCATGGCCCTGGTGGTCTATGAGCAACAGTCTGCTTGGCTACCTTTTAAGGCCGGGCTGAGGACAATCCATGAGACCATGACGAAGATCCACGTGGACCCTGTGGCACAACTGAGATATTTTTGTACTCGCTCAGTTCCTTACGCGTACTAGCTAAGGTGGAAACGTAGCTTGGTCAGCTCGAAGGCTTGGGCTCATCCATCCAGTGAAGTTTGTGGATTGGGCAGCGCTGGTCATCCCCGTAATGAAACCTGATGGCACTGACCGCCCCTGAGGGGACTATACAATGACAGTGAATAAGACCTCCAAGCTGGACTGGTATCCGATGCCACAGATTGAGGACCTTTACGCCAAGTTGGTAGGGGTCACTCATTTACCAAACTTACCATGAGCCATGCATACCTCCAGTTGGTGTTGGACCCAGAGTGTTGTAAATACATAACGGTGAATACTCATTGAAGGTTGGCTGAGTACACCAGATTGCTTGGGGTGTGCCTTCACCCTGCGCCATTTTCCAGCACGTGATAGAGAACAGTTTGCGGGACCTATAGTGCATAGTGGTTTATCTGGCGATGTGTTGCTCACGGGAACATCTGGATAGGACCACCTGAATAACCTAGATGAGGTGCTCCATCGCTTCAGGGTGGCTGATGTTTGCCTTCGTAGAGAGAAATCTGTTTTTCATGCCCGCAAGGTAATCTATCTGGGCTACTGTGTGGACTTGGAGGGCTTCCACCCAATTGAAGACAAAGTGCGGACCATCCGGCAGGCCCCCGGACTGGGAGGAGCGACGTAACTCAAGTTTGTTCCTGGGGCTCATCAATTACTGTGGGAAATTCATCCTGGGCCTTGCAACTATGTTGGCCCCCCTTTACAGTCTCCTCAATAAGCACCAGGTTTGGGCAGCGTTTGCTGAGGTAAAAAGGCAGTTATAGGACATTGGCTTCGGACTTGTCTCAGCCTGGTATTGTACGATATTGGTGGAAGGTATACTGCGGACATGAGCAGCTGGGGCGTTGCCCTGTCAGGCATGCCCAAGTAGATGGTTCGTACCAATTTGCATGGTCCATGTGTGCAATTTTGGAGACGGTGCCAAGTGGGCTCCGGGCACTATCGTTTGGCAGACCGGGCCGGTGTCGTACCAGGTTTGCATGTGAGACCAGGAATCTAATAAGCACCTTGATCATCTCCACGGTAAGAGTTCCGTATTGTGCGATACCCTCTTGGAGAACCCGGCACAGTCCCTGGATGCCTCAACGCCACCGTAACCGCAGGAACTGTCCCATAGGGGTTTCAATGCTGGATTCAGACTCCAAAAAGCAGATGCCACCGCCGGACGCTTCCAGTGGCGAATCTCCAGACGACCAGCCACCAATGGTGGTACTGACGTGACAATGAACGAGGAAACGTCGAATGCCTAACCGCTAGATGCCATCTGGTCCTGCCCTGACTACTCTCAAGAAGCAGCCACAGGAAAAGAGCTGCAGGGCTCCTCCTCCACGCCCTCCTTTCTCAGACGCATTGTTGGACTTTGTTGGGCGAGAAATATTGTAATCTACACAAGACCCATAGGCCGAGCCATTTAGGGTCCCCATGAATCTTGAAGAATACGAGCTTCCCCTCTGAGGGGGCGTGACCCTCATCAGCGGGAGAGCAAACTGGAATATAAAAATCCCAGCCCAGAGGCAGCACGATAGCACAGTGGTGAGCACTATGGCTTCACAGCGCCAGAGTCCCAGGTTCGATTCCCGGCTTGGGTCACTGTCTGTGCAGAATCTGCACGTTCTCCCCGTGTCTGCATGGGTTGCTCCGGTTTCCTCCCACAAGTCCCTAAAGATGTACTATTAGGTAATTTGGACATTCTGAATTCGCCCTCTATGTACCGGAACAGGCACCGAAATATGGAACTAGGGGCTTTTCACAGTAACTTCATTGCAGTGTTAATGTAAGCCTACTTGTGACAATAAAGATTATTATTATAAGGTGTGGGCTGGGTGTAGGTAGTCCCTTCTGTAAATAAATCTTTTCTTCCTTATGCTTCCTGTGTGGCTGCTTCTGTGAACTCAACAGCAAGGCAATTTTTTTCTGGGTGCCTGACAAACATGACCTAAAATAGGTCTCATTTGCTGTTTGTGTGAGCTTGCAAAATGGCTGCCATTTTTCCAATCTTGCAACCGTGAATACACATCAAAACGGACTTTAATGGTAAATTATTTTGTGACAGTCTGAGGGGATGAAAGGGCCCATATAAAGGCAAGTCTTTCTTTGAAGACAACCTTCAGTGTATTCAAAGAGCAAAGATCGCAGTGAAAATCTACAGTCTAATGAAACCATCAGAAAAACTCTTATGTCTTTCATGATAGAATTCAACATCCATCGTCACCCTCACATCTAGACAACACTGTCAGCCGCTGAGAGTTTATTACCACATGCTGCACATCGCTGCTTGTATGCAATGTTGAGCAGACTCGGCTCTTTGTGCTGAGTTGCTATGTAACATTACCGCAGTCCATCAGCAGCTCAGAAGGAAACTTGCACAATCAACTGAAAAGCTCAGATCCAGACAGTGAGATCTTATTTGTCACGATGCAGAGGAATGGGTAAAAAGAACACTGCTTTAAGTCAACGGGTACTATGAAACTGTAGGTGAACCAAGTATGAAAAACACAAGAATAGGTTCCTTAAGCACCTGTAGCTTCAGTGCTATGGGTGCCATTTTGGTACCAAAATGGCATCCGCACACGTCCAGCGCGGTTCCAGTGCAGCAAGCATTTCTGTGTGCCTGTCCATTGTGAGAACACCCACAAGGACCACAAAGGATCTCTCATTGATCTCCCTATGGAACTCATGGAGTACAAGTTCCCATGGCAACAGTCCTTTAAATCCCATCCCACACCACGAGTTGCTGTTGGTCCCTGACTGGGACACTGGGGTTGTAGGCCATGAGTGTGGCTTTACTTTTGAGTTAAAATAAAAATTGTTTCACCTTTATCTTTGACTTTCCTGGGTTACTACACTGGCGATGAGGAGCAAGAACAGGATTCTAGACAGCCCTCCTTGAAAAAAATAAAATAATCAACGTCTCTGGTAAGAAGTGTATGAAGGGAACCTGGAAATATAATAATAATAATCTTTATTGTCACAGGTTGGCCTACATTAACACTGTAATGAAGTTACTGTGAAATGTCCCTAGTCGCCACATTCTGGCGTCTGTTTGGGTACGCGGAGCGATAATTCAGAATGTCCAAATTTCCTAACAGCATGTCTTTCAGGACTTGTGGGAGGAAACAAGAGCACCCGGAGGAAACCCACGCAGACACAGGGAGAACATGTAGACTCCGCACAGACAGTGACCCAAGCCGGGAATTGAACCTGGAACCTTGGCGCTGTGAAGCCACAGTATTCAGGAAACTTGAGCCATATTATGTGGGTGTGGTGAATTGTCGCATGTGCTATTTTGAGTGTGTGAAAGGCATAGAAAGTGACGACTGACAGAAGGCAATCCTTTTGTCCGCCTGTGGAGCCCAGGGGTTTGGCATCTTTAAGAGCCTGACTTACCCAGCAGCCCCAGACTCAAAAGCCTTTTCTGAGCTGGTACACCTAGTGGTGAACCACTGCAACCCAAGACTGTCGGTTATTCTCCAGTGTGACAGGTTTAATACAGCCAGAAGAATCCCTGGAGGACCTGTAATGGAGTTCCTTGCCAGACTCAGGAAACTGGCTGAGCACTGTGAGCATGGGCCATCCCTGCAGGAAACCCAGAGGCCCTACCTCAATATTTCAGGGCAATATTTCAGCCCCCTGTGCCTTGCTCACCAAGATAGAGACCGAACATGGGCGCCTGGAGCACCTTGGCATAATATGCCCTGTACAGGTTCCGGTACTAAAACCTGATTATTCGGTCTGCCTTTGCAGAGACTATAAATTGACTGTCAACAGAGAATTCTGCCTCTACCGGGACCCCATGCCACATATCGAAGATCTCCACGCAAAGCTGGCTGGAGACCACACGTTTACCAAGCTGGACATGAGCCATGCATATCTTCAGCTGGAGCTTGATACATCATCCAGGAGGATCATCACCATCAACACCCGTAAGGAGTTGTATGAATACACCCACTTTATGATAGTCACGGACCACTGTTGGGTCTTTTTAAGGAGGACAAGGCAATCCCACCTATTGCCTCGGCTCGGATTCAGCGCTGGCCACTCTTGTTGGTGGCATACGAACATTCCTTTGAGCACCGCCTGGGAAGGCACATAGCTGATGCCCTCAGTCACCTCCCATTACCCACAGGTTCACTACACCCCCATCTCTCACCAAGGATGGATGAAGTCATCATGACTTTGAATTTTATGAAATCCTGCCAGGCAGCTTCTGACATGAATCCAGAAAGACCGCACCTTGGCAAAACTACGCCACTTGAGCCGAAGCAGCTGAATTCAGGAAGCCCTATGGACAACCTGAAACTCCTCCTATCCAAACATTAAGAATTCAGTGCAGAATGTGGCATCATCCTGTGGGGAGCTCGAGCGGTTGTCCCTCGCTCTGGCCTGCGCCCTGTCTTGAAGGAGTTCCACGGTGGTTACCCCAGAGTTTCCAAAATGAAGATGCTCACCAGGAGTTATTTCTGGTGGCCCAGACTTGATTCCAACATTGAACGTTTGGTGAAAGTGCCCTTCATGTCAGAGGATCAGAAGCACCTGCTGTGGACCTTGCTACCCCCATGGGAATGTCCAGGAAGGCCTTGGGTATGGGTGGATATGGACTTCACCAAGCCGTTTATGGCGTCCAACGTTTTTAATCTTGGTTGATGCCCATTCTACATGGATGGACACACATTGGATGCCCTCCACAAACTCCAGCGCCCCTATGAAAAACTCCGATAATTATTTTGCACTCATGGGATACCAGGTGTCCTCGTGTTCGTCAATGGGACCCCAGTTCAAGACGTTTGCAACATCCAATGGGATGAAGTACATTTGGAGGGCGCCCTACCAGGTTTTGCCGAGTGGGCGGTCCCATTGTTTAAAAACAGTATGAAGAAACAGACCACTGGCTCGCTTGACACCCAACTAGCTCTGTTGCTCATCAACTACAGGACCATGCCACATGTGACGACAGAAGTTAGCAAAATTTCTGATGGACAGACATCTCCGGACCTTACTCAATCTATTATTTCCTAATTTAGGTGGGAAAGTGGAGTCAAAAATGGTGGTCCAGAAAAAAACTATGACACCTGCTGACCCAATAGGACTTTCAGGCCGGGCGATGACGTCTGTATTCACAATTTTGAAGACTGGTCTCCTTGGATCTGGGAGTGGTCGTAGAGAAGTCTGGCCACGTGTCATAGAAGGTCAAGACCAGGGAGGGGACCATAGAAAAAGCACTCGGGCTATCTTCGGAGCAGGGGACCCACAACTGCAAAAACTACTCTAGATGGGGTGACACTTTCAACCTCCTTGGAAATTATCACCAGGCAGGGGACTCAACTCATGGTACACCCAAGAGTCGTCCCTCAGGAGGATGAAGACTCAGGCTCCGACATGGAGACTGACGTGATGGACTCGCAGCTGGAAGTCGCTGTTGGGGTAGAATCCCCATCAGTGGCCCTTTGCCGCTCAGCTAGGAAGCAACAATCCCCTGTCCACTTTACGCCCAGATCCGTTTCCGCTGATGATGGACACAAGGCCGTATGCGAAGCAGCGAAGGAGGGCTCATGGTCGCTGGGTGAGGGGGAGGATCTGGATGGGGAGGGGTTAGGGAAGGGATGTGATAACACTCATGAGGATGACGAGAGAGCACTCATTGATCTCCCAGTGGGGCTCGTGGAGTACGGGTCCCCATGGTAACGGGCGAAGCCCCATCCTGTTGGGACTCGTTATCGAGTCCTTTAAATACTGTCCCAGACCCGGACCGGGAGTCTTTTGAGTTAAAATAAAACTGGTTGAACCTTTACATTTGTGTCTCCTGGATTACTACACCCACCATTCTTTCTCTGCACAGTCCCATCAGAGGCAGTCACTGAATTCTCCACAGCAAAACCCAGTCCCAGTCATGCCCAGTGACTCACCGCATACAGATCCTCCCTCTAAACCCTCTCTGAAATGTGCTCAGTGCCAGTATTTGAGCGGGTGGCTGAGATTGTGAAATCAAATGACAGTGTTTCTTCTTCCTCCTCCTGGAGGCCCATTCTTATACTAACTATAGACAGGTGACAGCTCTTCAGCCTCTGAAAGGGTGGAATTGAGTGGGATGGGGAGGTGGAGATTGGAAAGGAAGAAATACATGCTACTGTAGATTACAATATAAAGTTAATCCACATGGGGTTGTGAGAAGTGTCTTGAGATGGATAGAAATCTGGTTAGCAGACAGGAAGCATAAAGTTGGAATAAATGGGTCTTTTTCTGATTTGCAGACAGTGACTAGTGGAATACTCAGGGATATGTGCTCAGACCCCAACTGCTCACGTTATACATTAATGATTTAGATGAGGGAACTAAATGTATGGGTGGGATTTTCCATTCCGCTAGCCACGATTTCCCGGCGCAGTGCGCCCATGCCAGCAGCGGGATTCTCAATTCCAGCTGCCAGCCAATGGGGTTTCCCATTGTGGGCCACCCCATGCTGTTGGGATACCCGTTGGCGTGGGTGCGCTGCCAGTGGGGTGGAGGACCCCATCGACGGAGATTTCCCTTCAATCACCAAATTTGCTGATCATACAAAGTTGGGTGGGAGGGTGAGCTGTGAGGAGGATGTACGGATGCTTCAGAAGGATTTGGACAGGCTGAGTGAATGGGCATATGCATGGCAGATGCAGTATATTGTGGATAAATGTGAGATTATCTACTTTGGTCGCAAAAATAGGAAGGCAGAGTATTGTTTGAATGGGTGTAAAGCAAGACCTTGGTGTCCTCATGTACCAGCAGCTGGAAATAAGCGCATAGCTACAGCAGGCAGTAAAGAAGGCAAATGGTATGTTGGCCTTCATAATGAGAGAATTTGAGTACAGGAATAGGGATGTTTTACTGCAATTGTATAGGGCATTGGTGAGGCCACACCTGGAGTATTGCGTGAAGTTTTGGTGTCCTTATCTGAGGAAGGATGTTCTTGCTAAGGAGAGAGTGCAGCAAAGGTTTACCAGGCTGATCCCAGGGATGGCTTGGGTCTGTCATATGAGGAGAGATTAAGTCGGTTAGGATTATTTTCATTGGAGTTTCAAAGGGGATCTCATAGAAACATATAAAATTCTAACAGGATTAGATGGGGTAGATTCAGAAAGAATGATCCTGATGGTGGGGGAGTCCTGAACTACGGGCCATAGTTTGAGGATTAGAGGTAAACCTTGTAGGACTGAGGTGAGGAAAAATTTCTTCACCCAGAGAGTGGTGAATCTGTGGAATTCACTACCAGAGAAATTTGTTGAGGGCAAAACGTTGTGCAATTTCAAGGAAGAATTAGATACAGCTCTTGGGGCTAAAAGGATCAAGAGCTATGGGGGGAAGGCAGGATCAAGATATTAAACTTGATGATCAGCCATGATCACAATGAATGGTGGAGCAGGTTCGAATGGCCGAATGGTCTTCTCCTGCTTCTAATTTCTATGTATGTTTCCATGTATACACCATCTGCAGCTTGTAAATCGGAAGAGATTGGAAGAAGAAGTGAAAGTAGGTTGTGAGAACAAAGAACAAAGAAAATTACAACACAGGAACAGGCCCTATGGCCCTCCCAGCCTGCGCCGATCCAGATCCTTTATCTAAACCTGTCGCCTATTTTCCAAGGATCTACTTCCATCTGTTCCCCGCCCGTTCATATATCTATCTTAAATGATGCTATCGTGCCCACCTCTACCACCTCCGCTGGCAAAGCGTTCCAGGCACCCACCACCCTCTGCGTAAAAACCTTTCCACGCACATCTCCCGTATATATTCCCCCTCTCAACTTGAAATCGTCACCCCTTGTAATTGACACCCGCACTCTTGAAAAAAGCTTGTTGCTATCCACCCTGTCCATACCTCTCATAATTTTGTAGACCTCAATAAGGTCCCCCCTCAACCTCTATCTTTCCAACAAAAACAATCCTAACCTACTCAACCTTTCTTCATAGCTAGCACCCTCCATACCAGGCAAAATCTTGGTGAACCTCCTCTGCACCCTCTCTAAAGTATCCACATCCTTCTGGTAATGTGGCAACCAGAACTGCACACAGTATTCCAAATGTGGCCGAACCAAAGTCCTATACAACTGTAACATAACCTGCCGACTCTTGTACTCAATACCCCGTCCGATGAAGGCAAGCATGCTGTATTCCTTCTTGACCACTCTATTGACCTGCGTTGCCACCTTCAGGGTACAATGGACCTGAACTCCCAGACCTCTCTGTACATCAATTTTCCCCAGGACTCTTCCATTGACCATATAGTCCGCTCTTGAATTGATCTTCCAAAATGCATCACCTCGCATTTGCCTGGATTGAACTTCATCTGCCATTTCTCTGCCCAACTGTCCAATCTATCTATATTTTGCTGTATTCTCTGACAGTCCCCCTCGCTATCTGCAATTCCACCAATCTTAGTATCATCTGCAGACTTGCTAATCAGACCACCTATACCTTCGTCCAGATCATTTATGTATATCACAAACAACAGTGGTTCGAGCACGGATCCCTGTGGAACACCACTAGTCACCTTTCTCCATTTTGAGACATTCCCTTCCACCACTACTCTCTGTCTCCTGTTGCCCAGCCAGTTCTTTATCCATTTAGTTAGTACACCCTGAACCCCATGCGTCTTCGCTTTTTCCATCAACCTGCCATGGGAAACTTTATCAAAAGCCTTACTGAAGTCCATGTATATGACATTTACAGCCCTTCCCTCATCAATTAACTTTGTCACTTCCTCAAAGAATTCTATTAGGTTTGCAAGACATGACCTTCCTTGCACAAAGCCATGCTGCCTATCACTGATAAGCCCATTTTCTTCCAAATGTGAATAGATCCTATCCCTCAGTATCTTCTCCAACAGTTTGCCTACCACTGACGTCAAGCTCACAGGTCTATAATTCCCTGGATTGTCCCTGCTACCCTTCTTAAACAAAGGGACAACATTAGCAATTCTCCAGTCCTCCGGGACCTCACCCATGGTCAAGGATGCTGCAGAGATATCTGTTCAGGCCCAAGCTATTTAGTCCCTCGCTTCCCTCAGTAACCTGGGTTAGGTCTCATCCGGACCTGGGGACTTGTCCACCTTTAATGCCTTTTAGAATACCCAAATCTTTCCCCTTATGCCGACTTGACCTAGAGTATTTAAACATCCATCCCTAACCTCAACCTCCGTCATGTCCCTCTCCTTGGTGAATACCGATGCAAAGTACTCATTAAGAATCTCACCCATTTCCTCTGACTCCACGCATAAATTCCCTCTCTCGTCTTTGAGTGGGCCAATCCTTTCCTTAGTTACCCTCTTGCACCTTTTTTACGAAAAAAAGGCTTTGGGATTTTCCTTAACCCTGTTAGCCAAAGATATTTCATGACCCCTTTTAGCCCTCTTTATTGCGTGTTTGAGATTTGTCCTACTTTCCCGATATTCCTCCAAAGCTTCATCAGTTTTAAGTCGCCTGGATCTTATGTATGCTTCCTTTTTCATCTTAGCTCATCTCACAATTCCCCCCGCCATCCATGGTTCCCTAATCTTGCCATTTTTATCCCTCATTTTCACAGGGACATGTCTGTCCTGCACTCCAATCAACCTTTCCTTAAAAGACTCCCACATTTCAAATGTGGATTTACCCTTAAACAGCTGCTCCCAATCCACATTCCCTAGCTCCTGCCAAATTTTGTTATACTTGGCCTTTCCTCAATTTAGTACTCTTCCTTTAGGACCACTCTTGTCGTTGTCCATGAGTATTCTAAAACTTATGGAATTGTGATCGCTATTCCCAAAGTAATCACCGACTGAAACTTCAACCACCTGGCCGGGATCATTCCCCAATACCAGGCCCAGTATGGCCCCATCCCGAGTTGGACTATTTACATACTACTCTAAAAAATTCTCCTGGATGCTCTTTACAAATTCTGCTCTATCTACGCCTCCAACACTACATGATTCCCATTCAAAGTTGAAGTTAAAATCTCCCATCACAACCACCCTATTGCTCCTACATTTTTCTATAATCTGTCTACATATTTGTACCTCTACTTCACGCTCGCTTTTGAGAGGCCTGTAGTAAATTCCCAACAATGTTACTGCACCCTTCCTATTTCTTAGCTCTACCCATATTGCCTGAGTGCTCGAATCCTCCATAGTGCCCTTGTTAATCACAGCTGTGATATCATCTCTGACCAGTAATGCAACTCCTACATCCCTTTTACCTCCATCTCTATCACTCCTGAAGCATCTATACCCTGAGATATTTAGTTGCCAATCTTGCCCTTCCTCAACCAAGTCTCAGTAATACCAATAACATCATATTCCCAGGTACTAATCCAAGCTGTTTTACCATCTGCCTTACCTGCTACACTTCTCGCATTAAAACAAATGCACCTCAGACCACCTGTCCCTTTGCGTTCATCATCTCTTCCCTGTCTACTCTTCCCCTTAGTCACATTGAGTTTATTATCTAGTAACTTACTGGCTTTAGTTGCTGCCTCTTTACTGACCTCTAACTTCCTAATCTGGTTCCCATCCCCCTGCCACATGAGTTTAAAACCTCCCCAACAGTGTTGAAGGGGGATTAAGTAGAAGAGTACTGTCATCTTCCACAGTTTGGACTTCATCACTGGCCACAACCTCAATCATGGGAAAAACAATAATTGGCAACACTCTTCTCCATGACCCATGCCTTTTCCCCAACAATTCTGTGCTGCTGTGAACTACTTTACGCTGTAAGAGAAAGGGAAGTCTGTCAGTGAATGTGATGATCTTCCTGTCACAGTTGAATAGCAGTGTGAGAGACTGAGTGCTTGCAGTAGTGCTAAGTGTGTAAGGCTGAGGTAAGGCAATGAGTGTTGGGTATGAGTCGCGATTGGTAGCAGATGAGAGACAAGGGTGTGGTAAGTGGAACAGAGCGCATGCGGCCACTAGTTCATATGTCAGGATATGGCATTTGAAGATGTATTCACCAACTTTGGCCACTCATATGAGGTCATTGAACTTTTTTGCGGCACAGCATCGAGGACCTTGAAACCAGATTGCTGGCATTGACTTCACTGATTACCAACTCCCCCAGCTTTCATTATATGTAAACCTACTGAAACTCTGAGGGAAGAGGATTTCTCTCCTGTTCATTTCCTGCCCCAACACCTCCGTTGCTGCATTCGAGAAGCTGGGAACATATTGTCTTGACCGTTGTACCATTTTCACTCCAATTTCTGCTCAAAATGTCTTCTTGAACCTCCTGCAGCCAAAATGCACCTCACCTTGAAAAGAAGCCATTTGTCTCGAAGTACGACAGGCTGGATTTGAATGGTTTTAGCTTTGCATTAATTTGTTTTGGCATTGCGTTGATTGTCACTATCGCTTATATTTGTCGGCGATGCAGTATTTTCTGCCTGCTTCACTCTAAGCTGGCACGGGTTAATTACACATTGTGTTCCCAGTTTATGATTATCAGCCTAATTCAATTTTCCCACCAGGTGTTCTCATTTTACATTGACACTGGCAGAAATGCAAAGATTAATCAAAACTAGTTTGATCTTGTCCCATTTTCCAATAGTTATTCTGTCTTTGTACACAGTCCCTACATTTGTGGTCATTATTCTGTGTCTATACACAGTCCCTCAGTTTGTGATAATTATTTTGTGTTTATACACAGTCCCTCAGTTTGCGGTAATTATTCTGGGCGGGATTCTCCATCCTGCCAGCCCCGTTTTTCCGCTTGGCGCAACCCCGCCGGCAGTGGTATCCTCCGTTCCGGCAGCCGACCAATAGGGTTTCCCATTGTGGCTATCCTACGCTGTTGCGAAACTTGCTGCTGGCGAAGAGGAGAACCCGCCAACGAAGGACCCCGCAGCAAGTCTTTATACACAATCCCTCAGTTTGTGATCATTGTTCCGGGTCTATACACATTCCCTCAGTTTTTCTTTTCAATTTAAAGTACCCAATTCTTTTTTTACAATTAAGGGGCAATTTAGTGTGGCCAATCCGCCTATCTTGCACATCTTTGGGTTGTGGAGGTGAGACCCATGCAGACACGGGGAGAATGTGCAAACTCCACGGACAATTACCCAGTGCTGGGATCGAACCCAAGTCCTGTAGCCATGCTGGCCACGCAAAATGGACACTGAGCCAAACTAAAATGGAAGGCTGCTGGGAAACAGACAGTTCAGCCAGAACAGCAGTCTGCAAAGAGCAGTTTGCATTCTGCAGCAGCAGAAACCAGTTTGGGCTCAGGTGAAAAGACCTTAGCTAGGTGCAAATGGCAAAACGCTTTGCATGCTAATGAGGCCATCAGACTTGAACACCCACACAATAGATACATTTGGTTCTGAATGGACACATTCCAATCAAGACCCAGACATCGAGGCACCAGAAACCTCCAAACAAAAGGACATAAGAAACGCCCCCTCCATCACGGAGACCCCCTCGCATTGGGGAATTAATCCAGTATCGATAAGAAATTGATCCAATAGGTAGAGCCCGCCCGAGAAGAGGGAAGGACAACGGAACCCCTATAAAAGATAGGGACCTCGTGTTGTCCGGTCTGTTAAACCTGTGCTCCGGCCCCGACTGACACCTGGTATCCTGACTCCAGCCGTTGAGCACCAGCCGCCGAAACCGTAAGTTCAACGCTCGCTACGCGATCCAAGCCCGCTAGACTCCCAAGTGCCAGAACGCTTGCTGAAGGCTGCAGACAAAACCAGGACGAAGGCCTCGTTCTCTGACCTTGCCTGTTCCTGTTAGATAAGTATTCTGTTTGCTTATGTTTAGTTGTAGCTTAGTCTCTTAGTGTGTGCATGAGTATTTATTATTAACTGTATAATAAATATTGATCGTTTGAACTTGACTAATCGGTGTATCGTCTTTATTACTTTGAATTTGACCTTGGAATACTTGTGACGTTGCCTATACGGCAGCTGGCGACTCCAGAGCTAAATAATTACATAGAACAGAGCCTAGCAGTGTTAAGCACACGTCGAACTCGGAGGCGTGTTAATACACTCCAATAAACGCGTTTTACGCCCATAGTAAAACGTGCAACATTTAGTGGCGACATCCGCCGGGACCCTGTTGTAAGTGGAAACACCACAGTGTCCAGGACCCTGAAATTTGAATTAGAACTCCAAATTGCAGAGAAAGAAAGAGATCACAAGTATTCAAGGTGTTCAAAATAATAAGCGAAATTCGGAAGTGTGTTTAGTGCATGCGTACTAACAGGGCTGTAAGGTAAAACTGAAAGCTTTTTGTTGCGACAAACTTTCGGTAGTTTTGTGATTGGAAAATAGCGTAAGCCGTACCCTTTTCTCAAAACACCACCCCAACAACCCCCTGTTCCAAATTATAAAAAGAGAGTCAGAGGAAATGGCCATGCAGGCAATGGAACGTCTGATGGATCCAGCAAAGTTTGTGGTCGCAGCGACCAGCAGCAGTAGCAGGGTAGGCCAGTGTCCCACGTGGGAGCTGGAACTCCGCAAATATCTACAAGGAAAGGGATGGCCCCTTTGGAAAGAGTTTTGTGCAAATGAGGAGACAGGTCCCGGAAGTATAGGTCATACTTGGTGGGAGAACCTCTCTCAGATACACAAAAAGAGTTTAGGTAAAGCACGCAAGCCGATGGCGATTGTGTCCTGTTTGGCACAGTTGCGAGGCGCAGAGGAGGTCATCAGGACGCTCCGGGCAGATTTAGAGGAAAGGAACCGAATGAGTAAGGTCGATGTCAGGGACATCGAGAAAGAAAACCTGGATCTTAAAGGGAAGTTGGCAGAGAAGGGTAGAGAGGTGGATGATGCCAAGAGGGCTCACCAGTCTTGTCTAGCTCATCTGAACAGTTCCCAGACCCAGTATGAGAAAGCCTATCAGGACGTGCAACGTGCCGTTCTGATAAGACAGGAATCGGAAAAGCAGGTGGAGGCATTGCAGAGGCAATGTTCCGATCTCAAAGCAGCTTTGAGAGCACTCCACGCTGCAACGACCGAACAAAGACAAAGCACAGTTGACCACGCGAAATGCAGGAAACAGATTGCGGAACTGCAATCTCTGCTTTCGGTGCAGAATGGCTTCCAAAGCACCTTTGGAGCTCAGTTAGATGGGGAAAATGCCCCAGATTGGCAGGAATTAAGCGAGACAGCGCAGCGTTATGTTCAGGGAACATGTGCGCCCGCAGCTCAGCAGAAACGACAGGCACCCCAACCCCCCGCAGCTCAGATCATAACCGCACCCATGAATCCCGTAACCACACAGAGGAAAGCCGAATCAGAAGGCGCCCCAGACATAACTTACACCACCCCTTTAACAGTAACCCAGCTAAGGGACGCTTGTGAAAAGATCACTCCGTTCCTCCCCACCGCAGACCCCCACCAGTTCTTTGCTAAAGTAAAACAGCAGGCTACCATGTACGGCCTGGATGAGAGAGAGCAGGTTAAGCTCACCGTGCTGAGCTTAGACCAGAGTGTAGTGGCAGCCCTCCCCGACCCACAGAACGTGGCAGGAGGCAGCCTAGAGGAGATGCACACTGCCATTTTAGATGCCATCGGGTACAATAGAGGTGACCCCGTAGAAGGCTTGAATAAGTGCAGGCAGAAGAGATCCGAACACCCCACAGCATTCGCAGGAAGGCTGTGGATTCACTTCAGCGCAGTTTTCGGACAGCTAGATAGAGCGCATTTAACCCGCGAAAACATGGTTAAGTGGACGCGCACAATTATCTCACACGCAACAGAAGCAGGACAGAGCGCTTGCAATAATTACGACCCCTCAGAAGAGGCCCATAACGAAAAATGGGTCCTGAAAAGATTGTCCCGCGCTTGGGAGCAATCGCTTCAGGCAAAAGGAAAGGTTAGATCCCCAGAAGAGGCTCAGGCTGCTGCAGATATCCAAGCAGTCAGAGAGCACCAGAAGCCCGCATGGGTAAATGAAGGCAAGAGCAGCCCTCAACAGAAAGGACAGGAATGCTATAACTGTGGACAGTTAGGGCATTGGGCAAAAGAGTGCCAAGCACCCCAGCGATCTCAGAGAGGCCAGCAGACAGGCACTCTGAACCGCAACAAAGCAAAACCAATCCACAATGTAGCAGTACAGTCAGGACCCACCAATGTGGACGAGACGAACTGACGGTGTTCGGGCTCCCCCACTTGGGTCTGTGACACACTATGGGACTCATCAGGGAGGCCCGTAGTCACGGCAAAAGTCAAAGGGAAGCCCATAGAGTTACTGTGGGACACAGGAGGATCCCGCACCACCATTAACTCCACAACCACGGCACACGCAGACACGTGGCCGACCACCTCCACCATCACACTTAGCGGGTTCACCGGACACTCGCAGCAGGGACATATCACAGCACCCGTAGCGATCCAGCTAGGGAACATTTCCACAAGACACCCCGTAGTTTTAGTAAATCTTCCCCGGACAGCAGAGCACATCCTGGGGATAGATTTTATGAACACACACAGCTTGTCGTTCGACCCAGTGAACCAGTGTGTCTGGCGCATGGCGAGATCAGACAGAGCCCCAGCCACCCTCACAGTAGGAGACTACGCTAATCGGATTAGCGCAGTGGGAGAGTACTCATTCGACCTGACTACACTCCACACCGACCGACAAATTAAGGCCCTACTAAACAAACACAGGACAGCATTTGCAAGTCACCGTCATGACTGTGGCAGAATGACTGGACAAGTTCATGTTACCGGACAGGACCCCCGACCGCAAAAGCAATATAGATTTCCCCTCGAGGCAGAGGTGGAAATAGAAAAAGTTATAGGCAGCTTGTTGGACCAAGGTGTACTGAGAACGGTAGCCTCCACCAACAATGCCCCTATTTGGCCAGTGAGGAAGCCCGATGGATCATGGCGTCTGACCATCGATTATCGGGAACTCAACAAAGTAACCCCCGCAGTAGCCCCAACGGTAGCTACTAGTCCCGAGACCATGCTCAAGCAGGGTCTCAACGCCAAGTACTTCACGGTATTGGACATCAGTAATGGATTCTGGTCAATACCATTGGCAAAAGCGTGCCAATACAAATTCGCATTCACTTTTAAAACACAGCAGTACACGTGGACATGCCTCCCACAAGGATTCCACAATTCACCCTCCATTTTCCACCGACAGCTGGCAAGTGGATTAGGAAAATTTTCCCGACCCGAATGTCTGGTACAGTATGTAGACGACCTACTACTGCAGACAGACACAAAGGCAGAGCACATTTCGCTTCTGGCCGAACTCCTAGAACTCTTAACTGAAATTGGCTGTAAAGTTAACCCGAAAAAGGCCCAAATATTGGAAAGTAAAGTGATGTATTTGGGATGAGTCATCACGCACGGCAAACGCGAGATCGAATTCAAAAGAATAGATTCGATTGTCAAATTGCCCCTTCCCCAGAATGTTTCAGCCCTCCGGTCGTTTTTAGGACTGGTTGGCTATTGTCGGAACCACATCGACGGATTCGCGACAAAAGCCGCCCCACTTTCAGACCTCCTTAAGAAAGGAGCCCCCTGGGAATGGCTTCCGCAGCATACAGGCGCTGTGGAAGAGTTGAAACGAGCCCTTAGTGCAGCACCCGCGCTGCTAGTCCCCGACCAACTTTCACCGTACGCAATCGAGGTAGCGAGCACAGATCTGACCCTCTCGGCCGTGTTGCTTCAGGAACGGCACGAGCAGCTAAGACCAGTGGCTTATGCCTCCCGACTGTTAGACCCAGTAGAGCAAGGATTTTCAGCCTGTGAGAGGCACCTCCTTGCTGTCTTCTGGGCAGTGCAGTATTTCTCATACATCACCGGACTCAACCCCATTACTATTCTGACCGAACACACACCCACGCAGCTACTACTAGACGGTCGACTGAAGGACGGTTCAGTTAGCCAGATTAGGGCAGCTAGGTGGACCCTACTTTTACAAGGACGGGACATTACAGTGAAACGGACACGCACACACACATACTTAGCAGACAACCTCCAATACCCCGGACAGCCCCATGACTGTGAAATTGTAGCTCCCCTGCATAACACAGGACCCTTTTTAGCAAAAACACCCCCCAGGAAGATAGGGAACCCAAAACAAAGCCCCCAGCCCACAGACACGTGTGGACCCTTGAGGATTTATGTAGACGGTTCCTCCACAGTTTTAAATGGTGAGCGTATCACAGGATGCGGCATCTATGTAGAGGACGCGCAGGGGCGCGCTCTCGAAGAGATAGCTCTTAAGTTACCAGGTCACTTAGGCGCGCAGGCAGCAGAGCTAGCAGCCATAGCGTACATAGTGGACCACCCCGATTCTTTCCCCAGCCCAGCAGACATATATTCAGACAGCTTATATGTCTGCAATAGCCTGACAGATTTTCTGCCCCTGTGGAGGACACGAGGTTTTGTCTCCGCAGACGGAAAACCCCTTCCATCAGCCCCCTTACTCCAGCATATTTTAGCGAAAGCGAAGGACAGGACCTTCGGCATAATAAAAGTAAGAAGCCACCATAGGTCATCACCCCCTGGGAATGTAAAAGCCGACGCGTTGGCTAAGGCAGGTTCCAGGAGAGGACACTTATGGACCCCCCCAGCTAGCGCACCAGCTAGCGCCCCTGTGAGCGCAGTCCAAGTCTCACAGACTGATATTAAAGATCTCGTGGCAGCACAAAAACAGGACGGAGACCTCAGGGAGGTTTTCCAGGGAAACTTTGTGCCTGCGTACGAGCACTTTAAACACGCACTGACCACACATGAGGGTGTGATCATTAAGGACCAACTTTATGTGGTCCCACAGCAGGACAGGAATCAGATGATTGCCTTGTTCCATGACGGACACGGGCATCAGGGAATTGATGCAACAACGAGGCACCTCAGGCAACTCTGTTGGTGGCCTAATCTCAGGAATGATGTAACGCACTACATAGAGAATTGCCTGATTTGTGCTCAGAATAACCCGGAGCGGTATTCTAAGAAGGCACAACTTCGGCATACTCGCCCAGTTAACGGCCCTTGGACAAACCTCCAGATCGACTTTATAGGTCCATTGCCCCCTTGCAGGAATGGCTATAAATACGTTCTGGTGGTGATAGATACCTTTACCAAATGGGTAGAGGCATTTCCCTCACGAACAAATACAGCAAAGACAGCTGCAAAGATCCTGACCCACCACATCTTCACGAGATGGGGTTTACCCCGAAGTATCGATTCGGACCAGGGATCTCACTTTACAGGACGGGTCATGAGGAACGTCCTGACAATATTCGGAATCAAACAGAACTTCCATATTGCGTATCATCCACAGTCCAGCGGGATTGTGGAGCGCATGAATCGGACCCTAAAAACTACCCTTAGGAAAATGGTTCAAGAGAATAATTCCACATGGGATTCAGTGCTCCCCTTTGCACTTATGTTCATAAGGAACACTGTCTCCACATCGACAGGATACACACCACACACACTCATGACCGGACGCCCTATGAAAGGTACAGAATTCCTTTTAGGACTGGACATGACAAGCCCCGAAGTGACGGCCCTCACACATGAAAAGGCAGTTAAAGATCTAGTTGAGACTGTGAGGTCTGCACAGCTCGCAGCCGCAGTCCAGCTAGGGAAACGCCGACAGCAACGGACTGCCTGTTTCAATAAGACCGTACACACCACAGAATTCCAGGTTGGGCAACAGGTAATGTTATCTGTTTATAACCCCAGCAGTTTTTTGGCTCCAAAATATTCCGGTCCCTACTCAATTTCGGACAAAATTAGCCCCTCCGTTTACAGGATAAAGTATCCTAATGGGAAGACCGCGTGGTTCCATATAAACCAGTTAAAGGCATATGGAACACAGGCCAACCATGCTCACCATGTCCTGCTGGATGCAGCAGAACACTCCACCCCGCCCACCAGAGACACTTTTCCACCATCCCCCTCACAGACCAGTTCATCAACGGACTCGCCCACGACTCCGCCCACAGACCACTACAGACCACGCCCCGACACGCCCACAAGCTGCCACAGCAGAGACAGTAGGACAGACACTGACTCTGAAGACAGCGACAGCACACAGCCATACAGCCCACACTGCACCAACTACGACCCCGACTCCAGTGACCCCATGGAAGTCACTTACCTCAAAAACCCCGAACCACCACCCGACCCCGACTACCCCGACAACAGACTCGACGCTACACAATGGCACAGGGACAATTCCTACAGACTTGTCCGCAATGATGAAAGTGACCCCCAGTCACACAACTCCAAAATAGCATGCCTGATCCACACAAGGGTGTGGGATCCGGGAGAGCAGGACGACACGGTGTCTGACTCCCGACACGGCAACCCCTTTGTGACCCTGTTCACAGAGGCAGAATCAAAGTGAGGTGTCCAGATGATGTAAGATAGGAATCGTTTGAGGGAAACGATGTCCTTTCTGATGGAACCTGCACGTATGTTTGTCTTTGTTTTATGTTTGTTTGTTTTCAGGAATGTACATTGTTCAGCTGGAGGATGGACATCTTCTTTTCAGCTGAAAAGATTGTGACCACCTCACATACACGTTAGCTTGTCTGCCGAAACTTTTGAGAACTTCGGTTTGATTGGAGATCTTTTCCAAAGTTGTAACACTTGTGACAGCCTGGTGAGCAGCTCACCGTATCGTCTAAAATATCTGAAGACCAGCTCATGTCCTCAGTTGGAGCATCTTGGCTCCCTTGGTTTTTTTTAGGTGCCCCTCTATTCGGCGAAATAGAGGCTGCAAGTCATGGTAAACACATTCGTACCCGTTTCTTTCCAGGTTACTCAGGCAGTGGACAAACGGCACTGAGGACCCGCCCTGTCTGAGAACCAACCCTTGGTCAGCCAAGCTCGGGTATGGCACAGCACGCCCTACCCGGGGATTCCATCCAACTCATACCCGTAGCGGCCCATACGCAACTCATTCGGATGTTTATTTCCAAGTTTGTTTTCATTTTACGTTAGGTAGCCCTTCGGCCACCATCCCACATGCTATTTACATCCGGGAACATTCGGATGGTAAATCAGCAAAGCCTGCGAGACGGCTCGCAGAAGGAAGGATTGTTAGGTGTATGCTGGTCTTTAAATTCGCTTTTTGGAAAAAAAAAAAAAAATGAGGGGAGTCACAGGGTGTGACTTAGCCAGTCATTTTAAAGGGTCAATTGGGTTTTGAAAGACAGATGCACTAACAAGTAAAGGTCTTAAACTGTGTATTGACAGATACTGTGCTTGATCCCAAAGGTTTCAAAGGACGAGACAGAGGTCGAAGCCAGGATTGTCAATACCGGAGGAAGAAGGAAGAGAAAGAAGAAGAACAGCAAAATGATGGAAGCCCACTTATTACTATTTAATGTCATATGTATATGTGTGGAAACAAGACACGTTTCCCCCACAACCCCCACCGTAAATGTTAGTACAACAAACCCCCAGTGCTCAGCTCTGATCAGCGAGGTTCAGACCTGGTGTACTAAATTCATGACGTGGTACTCCATGTCCTACATAATCGAATCACTGTTGGTGATCGCGATCCTCATCATCCTAGTGCAGACCCTCAGGTTGAGGAAATGGAAGAGGAGAGCCTCTCGTTCCAGCACCTCACCCATCTATAGAGTGCAATCCCCCATCTTCGGATTCCACCAAACCCCTCAACCCCTCACTGATTACAACACTCTGTAAATAAAATTCAGCCATGTATTATATTGTTCCATACTCGACTGCCGAGTTGGGAAGTGTGATGTTGTGGTGTGAATGGTTAAGATTTTAGAGTGATTAAATGTTTAAGTTAAGGTTAAGGTTATTAGTGATAGGTAGAGGTTCCCAGTTGTAGTAATGCATGTCCCTTTTGACATAGGGCCAAGTAGAGATGTTAGTTAAATTTTTTTTTCTCTTCTTCCCATAGTTTAGAACAGAGTAGAACAGGAACTGGCAAGAGGTCAGAACACAAGGAGGCAAAGCACATAGGTGATCCTTCACAATAGTATGATTGTGAGGATCACAAGGAGGGAATGTAGCCATGCTGGCCACGCAAAATGGACACTGAGCCAAACTAAAATGGAAGGCTGCTGGGAAACAGACAGTTCAGCCAGAACAGCAGTCTGCAAAGAGCAGTTTGCATTCTGCAGCAGCAGAAACCAGTTTGGGCTCAGGTGAAAAGACCTTAGCTAGGTGCAAATGGCAAAACGCTTTGCATGCTAATGAGGCCATCAGACTTGAACACCCACACAATAGATACATTTGGTTCTGAATGGACACATTCCAATCAAGACCCAGACATCGAGGCACCAGAAACCTCCAAACAAAAGGACATAAGAAACGCCCCCTCCATCACGGAGACCCCCTCGCATTGGGGAATTAATCCAGTATCGATAAGAAATTGATCCAATAGGTAGAGCCCGCCCGAGAAGAGGGAAGGACAACGGAACCCCTATAAAAGATAGGGACCTCGTGTTGTCCGGTCTGTTAAACCTGTGCTCCGGCCCCGACTGACACCTGGTATCCTGACTCCAGCCGTTGAGCACCAGCCGCCGAAACCGTAAGTTCAACGCTCGCTACGCGATCCAAGCCCGCTAGACTCCCAAGTGCCAGAACGCTTGCTGAAGGCTGCAGACAAAACCAGGACGAAGGCCTCGTTCTCTGACCTTGCCTGTTCCTGTTAGATAAGTATTCTGTTTGCTTATGTTTAGTTGTAGCTTAGTCTCTTAGTGTGTGCATGAGTATTTATTATTAACTGTATAATAAATATTGATCGTTTGAACTTGACTAATCGGTGTATCGTCTTTATTACTTTGAATTTGACCTTGGAATACTTGTGACGTTGCCTATACGGCAGCTGGCGACTCCAGAGCTAAATAATTACATAGAACAGAGCCTAGCAGTGTTAAGCACACGTCGAACTCGGAGGCGTGTTAATACACTCCAATAAACGCGTTTTACGCCCATAGTAAAACGTGCAACATAAAACGTGCAACAGTCCTCAGTGCCATGAGGAAGCAGTACTAACACAAAATAATTACCATAATCTGAGGGACTGTGTATAGACATAGAATAATGATCATACTCTGAGGGGCTGTGTATGGACCCAGAATAATTATCATAATCTCAGGGAGTGTGTATAGACACAGAATCATTACCACAAACCTAGGCCCACTCCCCTGCCCTATCCCTGTAACCCCACCTAACATGCACATCTTTCGACACTAAAAGGCAGTTTAGCCTGGCCAATCCACCTAACCTGCATCTCATGTTACCTGTCAGTCCTTCAAGGCCCATATATTCTTTCCAAGTCACCTATTGTCCCTGAAAGGCAAATAGCTGCCATTGCCCTCAAATTGCTTTCCCACAACACTAATGTGTACCCAATATGCCAATGTATTTCTTTGTTATACCAAGTGACAAACTATACAGTTAATTCATAAACACATTTTTAGAAAAATTAGTTTGAAACAAAATGGCATTGTTCCTTTATGAAGGAGGCAACGGGACTATAACGTGAAATCCCATCTCCAAGCCGGGCTCATGCATAACAATGAGAAGGATTCACGCCTGCAGCAAGACCCTGGCTGGTTCTACCTCTTGATGTGAACACAAAGTACTGGAAAAAAGGGCAAGATCAGTAGAGCAAAGACCCAGAGCAGAATTTACCGACCATCCCGCTGCGTGTTCATCGGCAGCAGAGGCGGCTCGCCAGCAGAATTTACTGATCCCGCCGTTGTCAATGGGATTTCCCCGTGACTGCACCCCTCGTCGCCGGGAAACCAGTGCACTGGCATGGGACCGGAATATCCCGCCGGCGTGAGCAGCGGTAGATGCATCCCCAATTTATGGCCTGTCAGTTTGCACCTTGAGAAGTGGATCTGAGTGAAGCTGCAGAAAAAGCTGAAGACATGGGGCAAAATCTAACGCCCGTGCCCGACTTGGGACTGGACTGCCAGCCTAGCACCCCTGCAGTTCCATCTGGGCACATTGGCAGTGTCACCTGGGTGCCATCCTGGCACTGTCAGGTTGCCCAGGTGGCACCGCAGTGCGAGGGTGGCAATTTACCCACATTGGGGATCAGAGCCGGAGTGCCCTGCCGTTAAGAGGTGTGTGGGGGGGGGGCTGGTGGGTTTGATGGCCCCTTTATAGGTGAGCTGGGATATTGGAAGGTCTGGGGACCGGGGCGAGCAGAGTTTATTAGTGCAGAAAGTGAAGTGTAGGTTTGGCAGGGCGTTCCTCACCGAGGCCCCGGAATGAAGCCGGTTGTTTGATAGCAATCGCCGGGAAACACCCAGGATAACGTGCTCCACACGAGTCTGTTTCATTTCCATTAAATCCTGCCCGTGGAGAAAACAAATTGTTTCAAGTGCCTGGGGGAATCATTGGGGACAGAAGCTCAAAGTTTGGAAATGGAAATTAAGCACCAGATTAGGTCTGGTTAGCACAATTGGGAGAAGTGCAGTGGAGTGTTTTGTGACAGAAAAATATCACTAAAACTGTAAGGAAGAACCTATTGAACAGTTGTGTGGCCAGACTAGTTACATTGTGCAGAAGCCTGGGCAATATCAGGAAGAAAGGAACAATGACCGGACACTAAGAAGATGTGGATGCCGAGATGGATGTGGGGAGCGATGAAAAAGAAGGAAATCAGGAACCAGCACATTAGGGGTTCAGTGGAGACTGTGAGAGCACTGAACAGAATAGTCAAGAAGTCAAGTTTGAGATGGTACGGTCCTCTGCTGCAGAGAGAGAGAGGACACATGATCATGCGGATGACGGAGATGGGGCTGCCAGGAAGAGGAAGGTCTGAGACCAGATTGAAAGATATGGTGGGGAGGGACTTAAATACAGCAGGATTTGAAGAGGAATGTGTGATTGACACAGGAGGAGATTTAGAGACCTCAAGTAAAAGGAGAAGTAAAAAGAATAGGATAATAGAAAAGGAACACCATGGACTGAATGAAGGAAATTAGTTGTAATTCACACTGTGGCTAAGTTAAAGACAAAATGCACTTCCAGTGGCGGCTATGAAAGAGGAAGTTGCACATTTGGGGGCTCCCGCTCTGGCCGGACTTTTGGACCTTCAGTTTTTCTACCGGACTTGAATTGTAGAACGGATGTTAGTGGCAATTGTTTACTGAATTGCCACTTTGGTGCATGGAGAGAAGGACTAGAAGTGTTTGTAAGGGCAGAAACAAAAAGATAGAAAAGGCTTAGGCTGTAGCTGCAGCAGGAGACAGCATGGCGGAGGTTCGGACCTCTGGTTTGTCGACCCAGCAGTCTCTGGAACAGCTGATGCAAGTTATTCAGGAATGCTTTGATGCACAGAAACGAGACTGCTTGGACCCGATAAAAGAGTCGATTGAGTGGTTGAAGCTTAGATTGGACGCCCAGGATTGGGCGATCCAGAAGGTGGAGAAGGCGCTGGCTGAGCAGGAGGAACATCAGACTGCGGTGGAGCTGGAGGTGGGGATGTTGAGGGACCAGCAGAAGAAGGTCCTAGTGAAGGTGGAGGACCTAGAAAATAGGTCCCGCCGGCAGAACCTAAGAATCGTCGGACTCCCAGAGGGGTCTGAAGGGACGGGCACTGGGGAATACATTGCAGACATGTTTGTGAAGCTGCTGGGGGATGGGGCATTCTCTCGGCCCTTGGAGGTGGATAGGGCTCACAGAGCACTCGCGAGGAAGCTGCAAATGGGAGACCCCCCCCCCCCCCCGAGGGCAATGGTGGTGAGATTCCACAGGTTCTCAGTTAAGGAGCGCATTCTACAGTGGGCCAAACAAACAGGGAGCTGTAAATGGGACAATACAGTAGTCCCCCATTATACCGCGCTCCGCAATACCGCGGTTCGCGATATACGGCGGGGGGGCTTATGGACCCAAACTTACTTGACTCATTTAAAACTCTTTTTGAAACAGCACCTTTTTTAGCCGCGATGATTACCCGCAATGATTAGACCGATTAGCAGCGATGATTACCCGCGATGATTAGACCGATTAGCGGCGATGATTACCCGCGATGATTAGACCGATTAGCAGTGATGATTAGACCGCTTAGCAGCAATGATTACTGTAGAACGATTAGCCGCGATGATTAGCCGCGATGATTAGACCGATTAGCCGCGATGATTACCCGAGATGATTAGACCGATTAGCAGTGATGATTACCCGCGCTGATTAGAACGATTAGCAGCGATGATTAGACCGATTAGCAGCGATGATTACTGTAGAACGATTAGCCGCGATGATTAGCCGCGATGATTAGACCGATTAGCCGCGATGATTACCCGAGATGATTAGACCGATTAGCATCGATGATTACCCGCGATTATTAGACCGATTAGCAGCGATGATTACCCGCGATGATTAGACCGATTAGCAGTGATGATTACCCGCGATGATTAGAACGATTAGCAGCGATGATTACCCGCGATGATTAGACCGATTAGCAGCGATGATTACCCGCAATGATTAGAACGATTAGCCGCGATGAGTAGCCGCGACCGATTAGCCCGATTACCCAGCCATAAAAGGGATACCTTTTCCAGTGCAGGTATCTTCGAGTTCAGTTACTGTCATTCAAAATGTTTAAGCGCAAGTCTTACACAGTAAAGCAAAAGATACATTTGATAGACCGGCTTCGAAACGGCGAAACGAAGGCAAAATTATCCAGAGAGACTGGTGTACCAGAGTCAACCCTCCGTGGGTGGGTGAAAGATGAGCCCAATTTAAGAACATATGTTGGGACAGTTTCTCAGAGTGAAGGGCTTAGCAGGAAAAAGGCAAGGAACGCTAGTGACATTAACTTGGAGAAGCCTGTGTTCACCTGGTTTGTCCAGGAACAGTCTGGTGGCACCCCCCTATCTGGACCTATCATCAGGACCCAGGCTGAGAAGTTCCATCAGCAGCTCCACCCAGAGGACAGCAATTTCGTAGCCAGCAAGGGTTGGCTCCATCGGTTCCAGAAAAGACATGGGATAGGTGCAGTTACCATCAGTGGTGAACAGAGATCCGCCGACTCAGGAGCAGCAGCAGCCTTTCCCGACATCCTCAAGAACTACATGGTGCAAGAGGAGCTGACCCCAGAGCAACTCTACAATGCAGATGAGTCAGGGCTCTACTGGAAGATGCTGCCTGACAAGACCCTAGCTGTCAAGGATGATGCCCACAAGACGCTGGGGTACAAGCAAGCCAAGAACAGGCTCACCATCCTGTTTGCCAGCAATGCCACGGGAACACACAAGCTGAAGCCATTGATTGTGGGCAAATTCAAGTCTCCTAGATGCTTTCACCAAATCAACATGGAGAACCTACCCATTACCTACCGGAACTCTGGCAAAGCCTGGATGACAGCTTCCTTATTTGAGGAGTGGTTCTTCAAGTTCTTCGTACCCAGTGTCAGGGACCATCTTAGTGCCCGCAACTTACCGCAGAAGGCCACACTCCTACTGGACAACTGCTCAACCCACCCTCAGGGAGATGTTCTCAAGACCAGGGATGGGCAGATCCAAGTGCTCTATCTCCCAAAGAACACCACCAGCAAGATCCAGCCATGTGATGCTGGCATCATTCAGACCTTCAAGTCTATGTACAAAAAGGAACTGATCCTGGAAATGATAGACTCTCCTCTCACTGTCCCAGATTACCTGAAAGCCATCACCATCAAGGATGCCTGTTATCTGGCAGGGAAGGCCTGGGGAGCTGTGATGGAGAAGACCATCGCCAACTGCTGGAACAAGGCCCTAGGAGCAGCACTCCCACGACCCCAACATTACCCGGATGAAGAGGACTTCGTAGGCTTTACTGAAGCAGAGACCAGGGCAGCTGAGGAGAGGCTAGAGGACCACCTGCATGAGAACCTAACACTCCAGGATTGGGTGAACAGGTGGTCAGCAGCAGAGGATGACATGGCACCCGCAGAAACATTCACAGAGGAGGAGATCATCGACCAGGTCACCCAAGAGGAGGCAGAAGAAGAAGAAGAACCCCAACCCATAGTGGCAAAGAGCCACTCGGATGCCATCACGCACCTGAAGTGGCTCATAGCATACACAGAGCAACAGGACTTCGACCTCATATACATCCTACACCTGAAGAACCTCCAGAGGCAAGCACAAGTCAAGATGAGAAAGGGGATGTGCCAGAAGAAACTCACAGACTTTTTAAAATGATTTTAAAAAATATGCTTGTAAGTACAATTTTAAGTATATTATTGTATGTATATATTATTGTATATATTTTAATAAATTTAAAACTTGATTTAAGACTTGAACGAACTTTGATGTTTCTTATTTAAAACGCCCTTCCATTCAGCAATGTTCAGCACAGTCAGCGATGTTTCCTCTCGTTCATTCATTTGGATATCCGCCATCTTGGATATCCGCGGCTCGGATACAACGCGGGTGGCTGTCTTGGACCCGAACACCCGCGGTATAACGGGGGACTACTGTAGCATCCTGTGGGTTTACCAGGAACTGAGTGTAGAGGTGGCCAGGAGGAGAGCAGGCCTCAACCAGATCAGGTCGATCCTTTTTAAGAAAAAGGTGAAGTTTGGACTGTTATGCATGAGGATCAGTACTTCTACTTCGAGTCGCCTGAGGACACATTGGACTTTGCGAAAAAGAAAGGGCTGGTGGTGGACTGAGAACTTTTGAACTTGGCTGCAACGTTCATGTTTTTGTTTTTTCTTCTTGTTTCTCTGTTTTAGTAAAAAGTTTCATATTTTGCGTTTCATGGAAGATGTTTGTGATGTCATTTGTATTGATTTGGAACCAGCGGTAGGGCTGAGTGAGTTAAGGTTTTCATTTGCACTGTTGGGGGATGGAGGGGTGCTTGTTTTGATTTTGGTGTTTTTTATTGGGCAATTTTGTGGGGATTGCTTGATGTTGGAGCTTGTTTGTATAAGCGGTGGGGGGAGGAACAATAGGTGGGAGACTATCTGGCGCCGGGGATGGGGGCCACCCAAGCTAGCTGGGCAAACTAGCTCTCGGAAGCGCAATGGGGGGTGTCCATATGTTTGGTTTAGTAAGGGGGTTGGGTTACAGGGTGTTGTTACTTGGGGGGAGGGTGGGTGAATGTGCTGCTGACGAGGGAGGGACTTGGGCTGAGGGACAGAGAGGAGGTTGGGGGCGGGGGCTGCCTGGGGATGGCCCGGTGGAGGTGGGGAGCACGGGCTGGAGGTGGGACTCATAAAGGGATGGCTGACCGGCGAAGGGGGGGGGGGGGGGGCATGAGTCCCCCAACTAGGCTGATCACCTGGAATGTTCAGGAGTTAAATGGGCCAGTCAAAAGGGCACGTGTTTTCACGCATCTTAGGGGACTGAAGGCGGATGTGGTGATGTTGTAGGAGATGCACCTTAGAGTTACGGATCAGGTTAGACTGAGGAAAGGCTGGGTCAGTCAGGTCTTTCACTCGGGACTAGAGGGGTCGCCATCCTGATCAATAAGCGGGTGGGGTTTGAGGTGGGTGGAGTAGTCTCGGACATGGGAGGTTGGTACATTATGGTCAGTGGGGAGCTAGAGGGGGTGCAGGTGGTATTAGTAAATGTGTATGTGCCAAATTGGGATGATGTAGAGTTTATAAAGAGGATGCTGGGGAAGATACCGCACAGGTTGGTCATGGAAGGGGACTTCAACATAGTTATGGACCCTGGCTTGGACTGGTTAAGCTCGAAAACGGGCAGGGTGCCAGCAATGGCAAAGCAATTAAGAGGGTTTATGGAGCTGATGGGGGGGGGGGGGGGGGTGGGAGGGGTGGATCCATGGAGATTTGGGCAGCCGAGGGTGAAGGAGTTCTCCTTCTAATCACACGTGCGTAAAGTGTATTCCCGGATAGATTTCTTTATTTTGAGCAGGGCCTTGCTGGCTGGGGTGGTGGACATGGGGTACTCAGCGATTACAATCCCAGACCATGCTCCGCACTGTGTTGACCTGCAGGTTAGTAAAGACGTAGTAACCAACGCCCACACTGGAGGTTGGATTTGGGTGTTTTGGAGGCTGAAGGGGTGTGCGAACGGCTGAGGAAATGTATTCGGAGCTACCTGCAGGTCAATGACACGGGGGAAATTTCAGCAGCGGTGGCGTGGGAAGCACTGAAGGCGGTGGTCAGGGGGGAGCTGATCTCAATCTGGGCCCGTAGCGAGAAGGTGGACAGGGCAGAGACGGACCGACTGGTAAAGGGGTTACTACAGATTGATAGGAGGTATGTGGAGACCCCAGGGGCAGGGCTTTTAAGGGAACGGCGGAGGTTACAGGCGCAATGTAGCTTGCTGACCACAGGGAGGGTGGTGGAACAGTTGCGAAAGGCGAGGGGCGGGGGGGGGGGGGGGGCGATCCATGAACATGGAGAGAAGGCCAGCAGAATGCTTGCACAGCAGCTCAGGAAGAGGGAGGCAGCCAGGGAGCTAGGGAAAGTAAAGGACGGAAATGGGCACCTGGTTGGTGATTCAGTAGGGGTGAATAAGGCGTTTAGGGATTTCTACAGCAAGCTGTACGGGTCGGAACCCCCTACAGGGCCGGAGGAGATGAGGTGCTTCATGGAGGGGCTGAATTTCCCAAAGATGGATGGGGAGCGGGTAAAAGGGCTGGGGGCCCCAATCGGGAAGGAAGAGATAGTGGAGGGTCTGAAGGCCATGCAGGCGGGTAAGGCCCCGGGTCCGGACGGGTACCCATGGAGTTTTATAAAAGGTTCTCTGGGATATTGGGGCCGGTGTTGCTGAGGATGTTCAATGAGGTAAGGGAAAGAGAAGTGTTGGCCCGATGCTGTCACAGGCCACGATTCCGATGATTCTTAAGCGGGACAAGAACCCGGAGCTGTGTGGGTCCTTCAGGCCGATCTCCCTGTTAAATGTGGATGCCAAGTTGCTGGCCAAAATCTTGTCCTCCAGGATCAAGGATTGTGTGCCGGACGTTATTGGGGAGGACCAGACGGGGTTCGTTAAGGGCAGATAGTTGGTGGCCAATGTAAGAAGGCTGTTAAATGTGATCATGATGCCCACGGAAGGTAGGGAGGTGGAGGCAGTGATCGCAATGGATGCAGAAAAGGCTTCTGATCGGGTAGACTGGGATTATCTGTGGTAGGTACTGGGATGGTTCAGATTGGGCAGGGCTTTATTGACTGGGTCAGGTTACTATATCAGGCTCCTGTGGCAAGTGTACAGATGAATAAGACAACATTGGACTATTTAAGACTCACGGGGGGGCGAGACAGGGATGCCCCCTCTCCCCACTGTTGTTTGCGCTGGCTATAGAGCCGTTAGCAATTGCTCTGAGATCCTCGAGGGGCTGGAGAGGACTGGTTGGGGGGGTAGGGGGGGGAATGGCACAGGGTTTCACTCTGTGCGGATGACCTGCTTCTGTACGTTTCAGACCCAATAGAGGGGATGGAAGAAATCATGAGGACTCTAAGAGAATTTGGCCGGTTTTTGGGGTCTAAGCTTAATATGGGAAGGAGTGAGATGTTTGTGGTCCAGGCGTGGGGGCAGGAGAGGCGACTTGGAGAGCTGCCATTTAGGTTAGTAAAGGAAGCTTTAGGTACTTCAGCATCCAAGTGGCGTGGGAATGGGGCCGGCTGCATAAATTGAATCTTGCCCAGGTGATGGACCAAATGAAGGACGATTTTCGGAGATGGGATGTGCTTCCGTTGTCTCTGGCTGGGAGGGTGCAAACGGTGAAGATGATGATCCACCTGAGAGTCCTATTTGTATTTAAGTGTCTCTCCATCTGTATTCCGCAGTCCTTTTTTAAGCAGGTCAACAGAGTGATCACGGGCTTCGTCTGGGCGGGCAAGACCCCGCGAGTATGGAAGATAATACTTGAGCAGAGTCGGGGAGAGGGCGGGCTGCCGTTGCCAAATTTCAGTAACTATTACTGGGCGGCGAATATAGCCATGATCAGGAAGTGGGTGGTGGGGGAGGTGTCGTCATCGATGCGTGTGGAGGCGATTTATGTCAGGGCACCAGTTTGGGGGCTTTGGTAACTTCGCCTCTGCCGTTCCGGCCGGCACGGTACTCCACCTATCCAGTGGTGGTGGCGGCCCTGAGAGTTTGGGGCCAGTGGAGGTGGCATGTGGGAGCAGTGGGAGCAATGGGAGCATTGGTCTGGGCCCCAATCTGTGATAATCACCGGTTTGTCCCGGGAATATGAACGAGGGGTTTCGGTTATGGCGAAGAGCGGAGATTGAGAGGATGGGGGATATGCTCATAGCGGGGAGCTTTCCGAGTATGTTGGAGTTGGAGAGTTGGAGGAAAAGTTTAGGTTGGCGAGGGGAAACAACTTCAGTTATCTGCAGGTGCGGGACTTCCTTCGTAAACAGGTGTCAACCTTCCTGTTCCTACCGCTAAGGGCGATTCAGGACAGGGTAGTTTCCAGAGGGTGGGTAGGAGAAGGGACATTTATAAGGAGCTTATGGGGTCGGAGGAGATGCAGACCGAGGAGCTGAAGCGCAAGTGGGAGGAGGAGCTGGGAGGTGAAATAGAGGATGGTCTATGGGCAGACGCGTTGAGTTGAGTCAACGCATCTGCAACATGTGCCAGGCTCAGCCTGATACAATTCAAGGTTGTTCACCGGGCTTACATGACAGTGGCCCGGATGAGCAGATTCTTTGGGGTGGAAGACAGGTGTGCAAAATGTGCAGGAGGACCGGTGAACCATGTCCACATGTTCTGGGCATGTCCGAAGCTTAGGGGATTTTGACAGGGGTTTTCAGATGTCATGTCCATGCTGTTGAAAACAAGGGTGGCGCTGAGTCCAGAGGTGGCGATTTTCGAGGTGTCAGAAGACCTGGGAATCCAGGAGGAGAAAGAGGCAGATGTTCTGGCCTTTGTTTCCCTGGTAGACCGAAGACGGATACTACTAGCTTGGAGGGGCTCAAAGCCCCCGAAGTCAGAGACCTGGCTATCGGACATGGCTAGCTTTCTCTGTTTGGAGAAAATCAAGTTCTCCTTGAGAGGGTCACTGTTAGGGTTCGCCCAGAGGTGGCAACCGATCGTTGACTTCTTTGCGGAAAATTAATCGTCAGTGCATGCCGGGGGGGGGGGGGGGGGGGGGGGGGAGTAGTTTAGATTAGAGTAGGGGGTCAGTAAGGGTGGGACCTGCACGAGAGGTAAATGCCTTTTGCACTATGTTTATGGCTTCATGTATATTGTCTCTTTTGTTGTTGTCACTATACCAAAAATACCTCAATACATGTTTATTTAAAAAAAATGAAAGACAGAATATTACGTTGAAATAAATTATCAGCCCAGTAAAAACTCCATTTATTTTATATTATTTTTTAAAGTTTAGAGTGCCCAATTCTTTTTTTTTCAATTTAAGGGGCAATTTAGTGTGGCCAATCTACCTAACGTGCACACCTTTGTGTTTGTGGGGGTGAGACCCACGCAGACACAGGGAGAACGTGCAAACTCCACACGGACAGTGACCCGGGGCCGGACTAACCACTGCGCCTCCGTGCCGCCCTACAATTCACATTCCCTGAATTGTTACTCCAATAAATGTATAAGTTGTATTGTTGAACTAGCAATCCAGAGGCCTGATAATACAATTCAAAATCCTTCAAATATTCAGGGCAGCATTCTCCGGTTCCCCTGCCACATGTTTCTTGGCTGCGCGACATTCGCGGGCGAGCAGATTCTATCTTCCCGCTGATTGTCAATGGGATTTCCCATTGTAACCACCTCACGCCGCCTTCAAACCCACTGATGGGGCTGTGCTGCTAGCGAGAAAAGTTAATCGCAACGACCAAATAATTTCCCATGATGCAGCTGATTTGAATTCAATTTAAAACATTTGGGAATATGAAGTTCGTAAGTATGACAATAAAACTCCTGTTAAAAAAACATTTTCGCTAACATCCTTAGAGAAGGCATCCTGTATTCATAGAATTTACAGTGCAGAAGGAGGACATTCGGCCCATCGAGTCTGCACCGGCTCTTGGAAAGAGCACCCTACCCAAGGTAAACACCTCCACCCTATCCCCATAATCCAGTAACCCCACCCAACACTAAGGGGAATTTTGGACACTAAGGACAATTTATCATGGCCAATCCACCTAACCTGCACATCTTTGGACTGTGGGAGGAAACCGGAGCACCGGGAGAAAACCCACGCACACACGGGGAGAACGTGCAGACTCTGCACAGACAGTGACCCAAGCCGGAATCGAACCTGGGACCCTGGAGTTGTGAAGCAATTGTGCTAACCACTATGCTACTATGCTGTCCAATATGTACGGCTAAATGTATGGTTCTGAACTGCACTCTGAGGTAGCCTGACAGGTTACTGAAGTTATATCAGCAATTGCCAGACTGGGAGAGGGAGGTACAAACTTTTTATGAACTTTAATAGAAGTCTATAATGGGCTGACTGGACAAAGAGGAATGAAAGAAAATGGGCGATTTAGACAGAGCGGAGAAATCAATGGAAGAGAAGTGATTGGAAAACGAAGAGGGAGCAAAAAATATTTTAAAAGTACAAAACCGTCAGTAGCGAGATGAGCTGTTCGGGGTTTTCAGTCAGGCGATTGATTGTACCACTTGCTGGAAAAATAGGCTGCTAATTGAAAATGCCTGCTATTTGCTTTGTCGCAACAGTCTCCCACACACCAAAGAGAGAATCACATCAGCTCCGGTGACCTGTGACAGGCGGCGGGATCAGAACAATTACCTGCAAAGTGTTGACTGGGAAGGATGGAATGGGCGGAAAGTCCATTATCTGTAGGTCGTGCACATGCTCGTTCATGACCACAGCGGGCAGGTAGACATGGCGCGCTCTTGTGGGCAGGTAGTGGTCACTATAATCGTTGTAGAGGAACTGGTGCACAATTGCCGATTTCCCAACCCCTTGTGCTCCAAGGATTGCTATTTTGAAAGTTGTCACCATGCCGTTGCAGGACGCTCGGTGTGGATTGCTGGCAGGCTTGCATATTCCAGGGACTGCCAGTCAGATAATCTCAAGAACCATGGTCACATAGTTCCCGTCAGCCTGCTCCTGAACAAGAGAAAGAGGTCATTAGGGACCCATTATTCAATACACACACATAATAAATACTTCGCAACTAAACATTATTTAGGGAAATACTCGTGCCAGGGGCTTGGTTGGCACTATGGGATGGGTGGTTCATCTTTGAATGGCAGAGCTCTAGTTGTCACGGATGTTAAGTAGAAATAGATACTTATAGGATGCAAGGCTGCCATTGGGTCCATTATATCTATGGTGGCTGACAAGGATCTATTCAAGTTAACCCCACTGCCCAGCTCTTGTACCATAGCCTCAATTGTACATAAACATGCTTTTTAAATTTCTTGAGAGCTTGTGCCTCTACCACCCTTTCAGACAGTCAGCTCCAGATCCCCAGTACCCTCTGGATGAAAAGATTTCCCCTTGAATCCTATCCGAATTTCCTATCTCTTATCCTAAATCTATGCCCGTTGGTTATGGACACATCAACCAAGGGAAAGCGGATGGTGGGTCGGACCCGTGCATGGGCGACGCCATGTTGTATGGCGCGACTGCTGCTGGTCGCCAGCCGTGCACATTCGCAGCCGGGGATCTGGCCATTCTCCGGCCATTTTCGGCGCGAGAGCCGGGAGTTTAACCCGGCGCAGGTGCTAGCCCCTCCCCCGTCCCGGAATCGGTGAGGGTTTCGCGCAGATTTTGTGGTTGTAAAAGGCCACATATGCTCCGTTGGCGTCAGCACTTAGCCGCTGAAACGGAGAATCCAACCCAGAGTTTCGCCAGCCTATTCACTATTTCCTCATGACTAAAATTCTCCAATTGAGGCAACTTCTTCTTAAACCTCCTCTCTACCGTTTCTATAATACAATCACATCATTCCTATGGCTAACACTATGAAGGCAAGTATCCAACATACCACCTTGACCACCTTATCTACCTGTCCTGCTACCTGTCAGGGGTCTGTGGGTATGCATGCCAAGGTCCCTCTGTTGCTCTATACTTCTATGGTCAGGATCCTCTACTGCCTGAAGCGGACAGAGAGATTGGCAGCACCTCCCTCCCCCCCGGCAATTCTCTGGGCCCCGATGGGCCGTCAGTTTCTGGCCAGTCCCATCAGCGTGAAATGGACATGGTCCCACACGGTGGGGCAACAGAGCAACAGAGGGACCTTGGCATGCATACCCACAGACCCCTGACAGGTAGCACATGTTTATTGGCATCGGCAAAAAATAACGGGATCAATCGGTTTTCAATGCTCCTGTCCCCTGCTTGCGGTGATATTGAGGTTCGTGCCAAATTCCGCGGGAGGATGCGAATAGGTCAAACTGACACATTTGCATCCTCTTAACGGGCTGAGCCTGGATTCTCCAAGCCTCCGTAATTCTCCAGTCCTCTGGGCCCGGATTCACGTGGGCGTGGATTGGTGCAACTATTTGTCACCTCGGTCCTAGTGTGGTGAACTTCGCGGTGGGCAATATCTCTCAGCAGAAAACACTTTTACTGCTTTTGATATGGGCAAGAGTTGTCAATCATAGCTAGATGTTTATAAACATTGCAGGTAGTTTCACAGCAGGGTACTTGAGACCCGTTCAAGTGTGAAGGGAGATGAAATTAAACAATCCAGACATCTGGCTGTCTGGAAGCTGTCGATCATAGCCTAGTAAAAGCAATTTCTCATTGATTTGAGTAAAAGCCTTGCAGGTCAAAGGGACTGATGGGGTTTAAACCCTGGTAATGTGCTTTTCGCTTTCTAGGAATTTATACCTGTTGCTTTCTCTGCATGTGGCAGCAGCTGTAGGTGGCAAGTGAGTTTTAAAGCAACATTTTTTTTTCACTGTTTCTGTCTCTTTAGCTTCCAGGCAGAGGTTTCTGCTGTGAGGGAGATGGGGTCTTGGAGGGGTCAATTACAGAGGGTTGGGGGTCTCTGTCATAGGGTTCTCTGATGAGGGTCTCTGGTGGGGGTCTCTGTTATGAGGGTCTCTGGTGGGGGTTTCTGTTATGGATCCTCGGTTAGGGGTCTCTGCCATAGGGTTCTCTGATGAGGGTCTCTGGTGGGGGTCTCTGTTATGAGGGTCTCTGGTGGGGGTTTCTGTTATGGATCCTCGGTTAGGGGTCTCTGCCATAGGGTTCTCTGATGAGGGTCTCTGGTGGGGGTCTCTGTTATGAGGGTCTCTGGTGGGGGTTGCTGTTATGGGAGTCGGGTCACCTTCATGTGTGTGTACTGTGGGGAAGAGGTGACCCAACAAATCCCATGGTTGAGGAGGGCGGGAGGTAAACCGCCAGACTCGCTATTGGCCCACCCAGTCAAAATGGTGGCAATCCCCTCATCATTGTGCATGGCAAGGGATAGTGAATCGCCTGTGAGTGCTGCTCCCAGTGTGAGCACACATCAGAGCCGATTCTTCTCTGGCAGGAGATCATAGTCCCCCAAAGGTAGAATCCTTCCCTGTGTATACCCTTGCATTATTTGTCCTCCCTAAATGCATTGTCTCACACTACTCCAGACTGAATTATATTTGGTACTGATTTGTCCACCTGACTAATCCATTGATATCTTCCCGCAGTCTGCACCTTCTTCCTCACTATCAACCACATGACCAGTTTTTGTATCATTTGGAAATGTCTTAATCATACCCCCTACATTCAAGTCCAATTATTGATATAGAGAACAAAGAACAAAGGGGTTGGTACTGTGCCCTGAAACATGCCAGTGGACACAATCACCCCGCCATAAAATATCCATCTCCCTCGCTTCCTGCTTCTGAGTCCATTTTGCCACTTTGCCTCACATCCTATTGGCTCTTACTTTGGCCACCAGTCTGCCATGTGGCACCTTACCAAAAGCATTGCTAAACTCTATATAGGCAACACCAAAATCAAAATCTTCACTGACTCTTCTTCTTAGCTCCTCAGAAAATTCCATCATGTTGGTCAGACACCAACAAACCAATGGGGCCTTTGCTGAACAAGCCAATGGGGCCTGTCTTTGTTTTACTCAATGTGGATTTATACCGGGTGTGATTCTCCCAGCCCAGAGCCGGGCCGGAGAATCGCCGCAACCGCACCACGCTGCCCCGACGCCAGCGCGCAATTCTCCGAGGTGCGGAGAATCTGCACCATATGCGCCAGCGCATTTGGCGAGGCGCGGTCGCGGGCCGCTGTCTGTGGCCGGGCCACCGATTCTCCAGCCTGGATGGGCCGAGCAGCCGCACGGAAAAAGCAGAGTCCCGCCGACGCCATCCACACTTGGTCATTGCCGGCGGGAACTCTGCGCGAAGGGTCGGGGGGGTGGCCTGTTGTGGAGTGAGGGGGAGGCTCCGTCCCCGAGGGCGCCTCCGATGGGGTCTGGCCCGCGATCGGGGCCCACCAATCGGCAGGCCAGCCTCTCCCCCCCCCGGGCCTACTTTGTTGCGCGTCTGGCCCCTGAACTCCCGCGCCATGTTGCGTCGGGGTTGGAGCGTTCAGTAAGGCCATGGCACATGCGCGGGTTGGCGCTGCCCCCAGTGTACGCCAGGAAGTGAGACTGGAGCGGCGTGAACCGTTCCAGCACCGTGCTGGTCCCCTGTGGGGGCCAGAATCGCTAGTGCCCGCACCCGTGTCATGCCGTCGTGAAACGCGACGGCGTTAACGACGGCGCAGACACTCTGGGTGGGATTCTGCGGGAATCGGCAAGGTGGGCAACTCCAGCACGAAGGAGTGGCGTGAACCACTCCGGCATCGGGCTGCCGCGATTCCCACCCCCACCAGATCCCCGGTGGTGGAGAATTCGGCAGCCGGCGGGGGCGGGATTCACGCCACCCCCTGGCGATTCTCTGACCCGGCGGGGGAGGGGGGAGGGGGGGGGGGGGGTCGGAGAATCCCGCCCTCTGTCCCGCAATCAGAGAATCGTGCCCCTCATCTCTCAGAAATGCTTCCAATAAATATCCCTGTCCCGAGGACAAGCTGACTGATGTATAGTCACTGAGTCCATCACCATGTGGGTCACCATTAGGATTAGGTTGTTCCTGAGAAGGTACACTCAGGTCATTAGTGAGTTTATGTGTTAGTTATTGATGAGCTGTGGACATCGGTTTGTATCTATGTTTCCCAACAAATTCTTTATTCATTATCTCTCATACTTTATTTTTCTCTCTGCTACTTGTTTTAAAACATGTTATTTCATTTATTCACCAATAGAATGTACAAGGGAGTGAATATTTAAGGTGACGAATGGGGTGCCAATCAACAGGCTGCTTTGTCCTGGATAGTGTTCAGCTTCTTGAGTATTGTTGGAGCCGTGCTCATCCAGGTAAGTGGAGAGCATTCCATTACACTCCTGGCTTGTGCCTTGTAGATGATGGATAGGTTTTAGGAAGTCTGGACGTGAGTTACTAATAGCTGAATCCCCAGCATCTGACCTGCTCTTGTAACAACAGTTTTATACGGCTGGTCCAGTTCAGTTTTTGGCCAGTGATGTCGTTCGGGATCTTTATGCTGGGAGAGTTAATAGTGGCATTGTCATTGAATTTCATGAGAAGATCAACACTGATTATTAGCGAACATCCCTGTCTGCAACAACTTGATGTCGAGATGAAGCAGATGATGATAGTTGGAACTTGGACAATGTTTGAGGAACTTGTGCAGTAATGTCCTACGCCTGAGGTAATTGGCGTCCAACAACCACACCTCTGTGCTCGCTATGACAGTAACCAGGGAAGAGTTTTCCCCTTGACCCCATTTGACTCCAATTTTACCCTAGAGCCCTTTGATGCCACACTCAGTCAAATGCTTCCTTGATGTTAAGGGCAGTCACTCTCACCTCTCCTCTGGAATTCAGCTCTTTCGTCCATGTCTGGTCTAAAGCTGTCCGGAACCCAATGGCCCTGGAACAACCCAAATTCAGCAATAGTAAACAGAGTATTATTGAATAAGTGCCACTTAATCACACTGACACCTTCCATTATTTTTTTGATGGTGGACTGATGGAGCAGTAATTGTCCAGGTCGGATTTGCTCTGCTTTTTGCAGACAGGATAACTTTCCACATTGTCAGATTGATGCAAGTGTTGTACCTGCACTGGAACAGCCTGGTTAGAGGGACAGCTAGCTCTGGCGCACAGGTTTTCAGCAGTACAACCAGAATGTTACCAGTACCCATAATCCTTGATGTATCCAGTACTTTCAGCCATATCTTGATACCACGTGAAATTGAATTGGCTGAAGGTTGATGCCTCAGGCAGAGATCACCCACTCTGCACTTCTGACTGAAAGTAGTTGCAAAATTTTCAGTCTGTCCGTTACACCAGCACGGTAGCATTGTGGATAGCACAATCGCTTCACAGCTCCAGGGTCCCAGGTTCGATTCCGGCTTGGGTCACTGTCTGTGCGGAGTCTGCATGTTCTCCCCGTGTCTGCGTGGGTTTCCTCCGGGTGCTCCGGTTTCCTCCCACAGTCCAAAGATGTGCAGGTTAGGTGGATTGGCTATGATAAATTGCTCTTAGTGTCCAAAATTTCCCTTAGTGTTGGGTGGGGCTACTGGGTTATGGGGATAGTGTGGAGTTGTTGACCTTGGGTAGGGTGCTCTTTCCAAGAGCCGGTGCAGACTCGATGGGCTGAATGGCCTCCTTCTGCACTGTAAATTCTATGTCTATGAACTAGCATACTGGTTCTTCCCGTCAATGAGAAGGAGGTTGTTTGTGGAGTCGCCTTCTCCAAATCGTTGCTTAACTATCCACCAACATTCACGACTGGATGTGTCAGAAGATAGCTGGCTACTTCAGTTATGAATGTAGTCCTGTATTGTAGCTTCATTGGGATGACACCGCTGTCTCAGATAGACTGCTGCAGCTTCGGGCATGCTGTCCTACACTTCTCACTGAACCGGTCACTTCCCTGGCTTCTTGGTAATATCCAAGGATATGGTGAGCCATGATGTTACAGATAGTAATGGAATACAATTTTGTTGAAGCTCCACAGTATGTATGGTCCATTTTGAGCTGCAGGAACTATTTTTAATCTATCTTGTTGCAGAACACTAAAGAGAAACTCTTTAGCATGAAGACAAGACTTTTTCTCCACAAAACTCCGTGCGGTAGTAACTTCCAACAATATTGTCATGGACAGAAGCATCTATGACAGGGAGATTGGCTATGACGAGACCAAGTCATTTTTTTCCCTCATGTTGGTTCTTTCACCACCTGGCAGAGGCTCAGTCTGCCAGCTATGTCCTTCAAGACTAGGCCAGCTGAGTAAGGGCAGATAGTAGTGGTGCTACCAAGCCACGCCTGGTGATCAATTAAATTCCCCCGCCCAGAGTACATTCTATGCATTAACTACCCTCAGTGCCTCCTTTGAGTGGGTGTTGACATGGAGAAGTCCTGACTCATCAGCTATGGGGCAGGGTGGGGGGGGGGGGGGGGGGGGCGGTGAGGGGCCTGGGACATTGTGGTTAGTTAGAAATCAGCAGGAGATGTCCTTGCCCATATGTGACCTGTTGCCATGAGAGCTCACCGGCTCCACAGTCAATGTTGGGAACTCCGAGGGATACTCACTCCCGGCTGTATACCACCGTGTCGGCAAAACTCGATCATCTATCCAGGCATTGAGACAGGACATTCTCAGACATAGCCAAGGAGAAATCTGGGATATTAGTTGATAGGTACGATTGTGTGAGTATGGCTATGTCAGGCTGTTGATTGGTCTGTGGGACAGTTTTCCCAAATTTGATTCAAATCTTCAGATCTTTGAAGGATCATCTGGACTGCGTGTGCATTTGGTGCACCTAAATCCCGGGTTCATCCAATGTTATTCTGATCATATGTTTTTGTGATGATTTGGTGCAACTGATCTAGTGCAGGCTTGGAGGGCCAAAGGGCCTGTTCCTGTGCTGTAATTTCCTTTGTTCTTTGAGTGATCATTTCAGCAGGCCCTTCAAAGTCAACCAATTGTGGGTGTGGAGTCACATATAGACTTGACTGGATAAGGACGGTAGAACACCTTCCTGAAAAAATATCAGTGAATCAGTTGAATATTTGCAACATTCCAATTGGTCAAAGTCACCATTCCAAGTACGAGCATTTTTTAGTCTATTTTATTTTACTGAATTCTATTATCCAACCAGCAGGAGTTACGGAGCTATGGACAAATGGAAACTAAGCGGGGGACATTATATGTGCACTGCACAAGAATGGAGGGCGTGTGGCCCACAGGAAGGTAAGTGAAGGAATTAGATCTAGATTTGATTGAAAACGTAAGTAAGAGTTTTGGAGGAGTATGGGTGAAGTAGAGCTGAGACAGCTGATGCCGTGAAAAGGGATTAAGTACTTCAGATGATGGATATAATAAATGGTTTAACACTTACTCTGCTGGGTTGAACATGACACAGATGTTGTGCACAGCCCAGTTTGGACATGTGTTATCCCTACATCACTGTACATTGCACTGGCAATTTAAGAATGTCTCCTCTTCCCACGCCATATCCTCTAACTGCCTCACATTTATTTTGCATTTCATTGTATGACACCCGCCACCTCCATCAATTGTTTTTTTAGTGCTAATAGCAAAGCTCCCTTTGTGGCCCATTCTGCCAACCTGTCCAGATTGTTTTGTTCCTTATTATGTGTGACAATTCTGAACGATGGATCAATCAATACAAACTTGGGATGGTTGATCATATTTCATCCTGGGAGGGAGGGTAGGTCAGGCAGGAAAGCTCACAATATTTAAAAAGTACTTGCATGAGCACTTGAAATGACATAAAGTGGGCCAAGTGCTAGGAAGTGGGATTAGTGTTGATTTTGAGTAGCTTTTTGTTGATGCAGGCTGGAAGGTCTGAAGGGTCCCTTCTGTTGTGTATGAGTCTCTGATTCTATCAGAGGGCAGTGGCTGACATGGAGTTCGGCAAGCGGCGAAGGAGTGAGAGTCCAATGCAACTCAGGTGTCCCTATCTCAAGTGAGTCACCTTTCTCCGACAGAACTATCCTTCCCAAGACCTGACCCCATGGCTTTAGTCTTCCAGGATCTCCATCGGATGAAGCCGGGCCATAGTGGTCAGAGCACCACTCCTGGGAAGACACCAACATCTCAGTTCAGCTGCTATCTGCACCATCCAGCATCACAGAGACTATCACCTCGGTGGGTAATGTTAGTTATCAGGTTCATGGGTCACCCTCTGGTGAGCTCCACACACACATGCTGCAGCACATCAGGTGGAGGCAGGGGATCCTGAGGGAGCGAATGGTCAGAGAACTACCCCATTCGAGGGAACAGCTGTCACCCGGACAGATATTGCACCTCTGCAAAGTATGATCCCATCACTGGTGAAGGTGCAGAAGCAGAGCAAGAATCTATAGGAGGGGCTGTCAGCAACATTCCAGCACCTGCAAATCCAGCTGGAGGGATCCAACTGTCTTCAGGTGCAGGGGATTGTGATGACAATGCATGGTACCCAGACCAGCACTGAAAGGGTGACGTCTGCGGTGGAAGGCCAGGGGGCAAGACGTCCTGGCCATGTGTCAGGACATCCAAGGTTTGGGGCACACTGTGCTGTCCATGGCTGAGGAGCAGGACAGGAGAGCCCAGTCACAGGCGGACATGTCCCAGGCGCAGATGGCTACTGTTGTGGTGCTCCAGAGCTTGACCCATTCACAAAGGGTCATGGCTGAGGGCCTCGAGGGTATTGGTTTGGCACTCTCTGACCTTGGCCAGTCCCAGAGGAATGTGGCACAGTGCCAGAGGGCCATGACCAAGGCTATGGAGGGGCAAAGGCTTCCACTTCCTTCTTGTCAAACTTTGGCAATGCTTGGACATATTTAAATAGATTCCCACCAAGCCTTCGACTATGATGCTCTTTCTCACTATCCTCATCACTATCATCCAACTGTACGTTTCCCTTTATGTGTGCCAATTTTAACTGATTGTCATGTTTCATGGCCATTTTTTGAAGTTCCAACTCCCTCTCTTTATCTTTTTCCCTGATCTGTATCTCCCTTTCTTTTCCTTTTTATTCTGCTAGGACTATTCTTTCTTTTCTCCTTTCTTCTCTCTCCTTTTCTTTTTCCTCTCTCTCTCTTTCTCTTTCTTTTTCCTCTCTCTCTCTCTCTCTCTCTTTTTCCTCTCTCTCATATTCAAGCCGCTTTAATTCATTCTCATGTTCCATTTGTTTAATTTGCAACTGAATTTTTTGCCATTTCCAATGAGTCAAACTCTATCTCAGGCAACTTTAAATGCTCAACCACCGGCATAATTATTTCATCTTTTCGCATTTTGTCAGGTAATGTTAACTGCAATGTTAACAATGTTAACTAACAGTCTGCTTTTAGTCTCTGTCAGTAAGGTACTGTGTGTGACCATCTTCACCCCCAAAAACTTCTGAGCCTCTGAAAGAGCCATTGTTCACAACACACTCCCCACTTAAACTAAAATACCACGCCGTAAAAACAACAATCTTTCACTGTCTTTAAGTTCACAAAAGCCAATCCAATAGATAGACTTTTAACCCCCTCGAGCCCCCAATTGTTATGGGAGAGGCGTTTTCAGAACCCCAAAATGTATCATGGAGTCCAACCAGCCCCCCATTTAATGGATTAATGCTTTTGAAGTACACGGCTTGTTCCCTCGGTGTGGTATTACAATTGTGGACATGTGGTTTTTAAAACAGAACAATGTTTATTCTATGAACTCAACTTAACCTTTTAAAATAAACATTGGATCTCTTAACACCCCTTACTTCAAAGATAACCCGGAAAATAATACAACACTACCCAATCCTGCAAACTGTTCTTTTAAACCTCCAAAAGACTTCAACCCTTCAAAAATATGACAACAGGTTACATTCAATAAATTTATAGTCTTTGGATTTGCAAAAATCACCAGACGCGCTCTTTTCCTTCATGCAGCTCTCAGCAAACCAGCCAGGCACTTTTCAGCTGCTCTCTCAAACTGAAATTAAAAACTTCAAAATGACTGAACTAAAAGCCCAGCTCCACCCACACTCTGACATCACTGCATTTCTTCAAGGCACATTGCTTAAACATCCATTTCTTAAAGGCACTCTCACAAGACATGTTCAAAATGCATCCCTGTCCCTATTAGTGGCAGGCACCCAGCCCGTGTTGTGGGGAGCCTCCAGCCTCACAACCCATCCCTGCCAACTGGGGTACCAGTGGCTGCCACGACACGTGTTAGCGAAAGACTCTGTGGTGCCTGTACTGTTTCTCCCAGCGGGATCTACTGTGGGTGACCTCACTGGGTGAGCATTGTGCCTTTCCACTAGAAGGGTGGCAGCAACTGGTTGTGTGGTGGAGACATTCATACTGTGCAGGCATGGCGCTCTATGTGAAAAGACTGGTGTGTGGCACAGATGGGGGTAACTGAGGGATGTGTGTCTTTGCTGGGAGCATATCTCCAGTGTAATGTGGAGTTGGGGTTTTACACAGAAGGTGTGACAGGGGGATGGTTAGGTTTACTGGGCGGGTCCAGGATGGGTAGACTCATACGATTTTATACCAATGGGGCACTGTACAGCTGCAGGGCTTGGAGACATCAACTGATCCTTATAAGTGGGTTAGCTGATCGTCTCACTCGTGAGGCTGTTACTCTGAGTGTGGTAGTGTGCCAGGGAGTGTTCCAGGGGCACCAGTACATGTGTCCTTTGTTTGGGGTTAACTCTGTTAATCCGCTGCTTCCTCTGGTTTGGAGATTTGCATCTAAGCAGTGCAATGAGGATTGTCAACAACTGGTGGTCTGGTGATTGTTCATGGCCATGCCCATCCTCTTGATTACACTGCTGAGACATGAGGGTCTTCAACTGGGTGGGCTGGATGGGTTTCCACATGATCAGGAGACATCAGAGCATTTCCTGGATACTGGCCGCAGTCAACAGTCTCAACAGTCAGGAGCATGTAAGTTACACCTACGGGGTGGGTTGCAATGCTTTTAGAGCAGCAATGGAAGTTTCGGCCAGGGCACGCCAATCCGAGAAGGACACCCTGAGATCACACACTTGTTTCCAAGTTGGTCCCCACTAGTCTCAGAGCTCCACGCATACACCGGCAAGCCTGAATAATGTAACAATGTACAATGTTTTCTTACCTCCTTGCTCCCCCTCACAGGCCATGGTGCCGGGGCCCCGCTGCCAATACTCACACCAAATCACACATGCATGACTCCCATCTGGGAGGGGTGGAGCATAATGGGGCTGGAGAATCAGGCTTCCAGCCTGCTGATCACATTGAAGTGTATGCAAATCGGCGGTTTGCATATTTGCACCGGTGCACACTACAGCTGGCAGTGGGGGAGTGGAGAATGGGAATGGGTCTGCCTCCTGGCACCGATCCCATTTTTTGGCCAATGCTCCATTCTCCCCCCCAATCGGGATTCCCAATCGCAGCAGTGAGGAACAGAGAATCCTGACACCTATGTGTCTCCAAAGACAAAGGCAGCTGTTTGTGACTCCTAATATCCACTGTGGCATTAGTGGCCTGGATGTTACCAGCTCCAAAACACAATGGGTTTCAACCAGGGTCTCGTTGGTCAACCCGAATCCACACTATCACATGATCAAGACTTGAGCTGTCTGAATTCCTTTAATTAATACTCTGTTGGATCTTTTCTTCAGTCCTGAACAGAACAGAACGGTAGGAAAATGGCGTGTTGCTGTCTACCATCTTACCATTGAACAGGTGGCAGCAGAAGGAACTCTGTCCAGGTACAATCGCCTAGCCCTCATCTACACTGTAAACTACTGAAATATTGTAACAGGTTATTTTAAGTCTAATTCAACTCGTCATCCCTTTTCCCCTCATGGAAGCCTCATTTCTGGAAAGTTGGATCACCCAGCGACAGTCAACCAACCTACCCTCTGAAGAAGCACTCCAGTAGACTTTTGATTCTGGATTCTGGGCTTGTATCTTTATTGTGTTATGGCCCTTTATCCCATTCTTTCCCTTTCCCCTCTTTTATTGTATGAGTGCATTGAGGGGTGGATGTTGCGAAACCCTTTCCCCACATTTTGTGTGTGTTAAATAAACCAACCCTTTTGTTTTGTCTCATCTCAAGTTTGCAGCGTGAGTTATACATTTGGGGATTGGAACCCTCCAAATTTAAGGGCTGGGAAGAATGTGCCACCACTTGTAAAGGAGAGAATTAAAAATCAAGAAGCAACTTTCTGTTTATGGAGGGGTAGTGAAAGGTGAAATCTAGGCTGTTTATCTTAATCCACCCTCTTGTCCATAACATCATTGAAAAGTTATTTCCTTAAAAAGTACGCTTTGTAACTTTGAACCAGTTACCCATCAACTTTAAAAGCCTAATCCAAATACTTCCATTAATTTTTAAATACTTTTTGTAGTATTTTATCAAAGATTTAGCTTAAATTCATTAAATCTACTGAATCCCCCCAACCGAGTAATTCAATTATATCAGAGTTTGATGAGAATTTGTCAAACAAAATATATTATTCATAAATCCATATTCATTATTTGTTGTATTTCACTGTATATGATGTTGCTTCACAGTTCCCTCAGGCCATTTTCTATTCAAATATCAAATCTAGTTCAAATATTAACCCGAAACTTCCTAAATTTTAGATATTGGTGAAATAACATCCCAGGAAGCTCTGGGGTTGGATTGGATTGGATTGGATTGGATTTGTTTATTGTCACGTGTACCGAGGTACAGTGAAAAGTATTTTTCTGCAAGCAGCTCAACAGATCATTCAGTACAGGGAAGAAAAGGGAATTAAACAAAATTCAAGAAAATACAAGAAAATACATGAGAATACATAATAGGGCAACACAAGATATACAATGTAACTACATAAGCATTGGCATCGGTTGAAGCATACAGGGTGTAGTGTTAATGTGGTCAGTCAATAAGAGGGTCATTTAGGAGTCTGGTGACAGTGGGGAAGAAGCTGTTTTTGAGTCTGTTTGTGCGTGTTCTCAGACTTCTGTATCTCCTGCCTGATGGAAGAAGTTGGAAAAGTGAGTAAGCCGGGTGGGATCCTTGATTATGCTGCCCGCTTTCCCCCGGCAGCGGGAGGTGTAGATGGAGTCCATGGATGGGAGGCAGGTTCATGTGATGGACTGGGCGGTATTCACGACTCTCTGAAGTTCCTTGCGGTCCTGGGCCGAGCAGTTGCTATACCAGGCTGTGATGCAGCCCGATAGGATGCTTTCGATAGTGCATCTGTAAAAGTTGGTAAGGGTTAATGTGGACATGCCGAATTTCCTTAGTTTCCTGAGGAAGTATAGGCGCTGTTGTGCTTTCTTGGTGATAGCGTCGACGTGAGTGACACAGGACAGATTTTTGGTGATGTGCACCCCTAGGAATTTGAAACTGCTATCCATCTCCACCTCGGCCCCGTTGATGCTGACAGGGGTGTGTACAGTACTTTGCTTCCTGAAGTCGATGACCAGCTCTTTAGTTTTGCTGGCATTGAGGGAGAGATTGTTGTCGTTACACCACTCCAGTAGGTTCTCTATCTTCCTCCTGTATTCGGACTCGTCGTTATTCGAGATCCGGCCCACTATGGTCGTATCGTCAGCAAACGTGTAGATGGAGTTGGAACCAAGTTTTGCCACGCAGTCGTGTGTGTACAGGGAGTAGAGTAGGGGGCTAAGTGTGCAGCCTTGCAGGGCACCAGTATTGAGGACTATTGTGGAGGAGGTGTTGGTGTTCATTCTTACTGATTGTGGTCTGTTGGTCAGAAAGTCAAGGATCCAGTTGCAGAGTGGAGAGCCAGGTCCTGGGTTTTGGAGCTTTGTTATGAGCGTGGCTGGGATTATGGTGTTGAAGGCGGAGCTGTAGTCAATAAATAGGGGTCTGATGTAGGAGTCCTTGTTTTCGAGATGCTCTAGGGATGGGTGTAGGGCCAGGGAAATGACGTCTGATGTGGACCGGTTGCAACGGTATGCAAATTGAAGTGGGTCAAGGCGTTCCGGGAGTATGGAGGTGATGTGCTTCATGATCAGCCTCTCGAAGCACTTCATTACAACTGACATCAGGGCCACCGGGCGGTAGTCATTGAGGCACGTTGCCTGGTTCTTCTTTGGTACCGGTATGATGGTGGTCTTCTTGAAGCAGGTGGGGACCTCGGAGTGGAGTAGGGATAGGTTAAAGGTGTCTGTGAATACCTCTGCCAGCTGGTATGCGCAGGCTCTGAGTGCACGACCAGGGATCGCGTCCGGGCCCATCGCCTTCCGTGGGTTCACTTTCAGGAAGGCCGATCTGACTTCGGAAACTGTGATGGTGGGTATGGGTGAATTATGGGCTGCTGGGGCACTTGACAGCGGATTATTGGTTAACTGCTCAAACCGAGCATAGAATGCATTTAGTTCATCGGGGAGGGGTGCGCTGCTGCCAGAGATACTGCTCGGCTTCGCTTTGCAGCCCGTTATGTTGTTTAGTCCTTGCCACAACCGCCGAGAGTCTGTCTGTGACTCTAGCTTAGTTTGATATTCTCTCTTTGCATCTCGGATGGCTTTGCGGAGGTCGTACCTGGATTTATTGTATAGGACAGGGTCGTCTGCCTTGAACGCCTCAGATCTGTCCTTCAGTAGGGAGTCAATCTCGCGGTTGAGCCATGGTTTCCGGTTGGGGAACGTACGTACTGCTTTCTTTGGCACGCAGTCGTCCACACATTTGCTGATGGTTTTGCACCGGATTTTATCATATTAGAGACAGATATTTCTCTACATTCTTCATTGATGCTATTAGAGAAATTAGAAGTAGTCTAAGGCACACAGATTTCAGAAAGAGAATTTGTACAATAGGCCTTGGGAGTGTACATGCAGAACACAATAAACCCACCAATTAGAAGCCATTTATATAATGTTGGGAAACAAAACTTGCACAAAATATTTCCATTTGTGAGGGAGTCAAAAACTAGAGATCAAAAATATAAGATAGTTACTAATAAATCCAAAATGTGATTCGGATAAAAATCTTTACTCAGAAGGTGGTGAGAATTTAGAACTTGTTACCACATAAGAGTAGTTTAAGCAAATTCTGTTCCATGTGGGATACCAGAATTCCTCTCAGCCTGTTCCCTGTGGGACCTCCAGGACATTTCTCATTCTACTCCTTGTTGTACATCCAGACACGCCTCATGTCCTGGACAATCACGTGTATAGCTAATGTCTTCGGCTGGAGCGACAGCAGCTCTGGATTCTGGAAGTTCACAGTTGGCATCATTGCAATGCATCCATGAAGTCCAAGAGTTTTGCAGATAGCACTTTTCTGGATGTGGTCACCCGGCAGCTTAAAGTTATGCAGACAGAGAGGGAATGCATGATTGCCAGGCAGTCAAAGAGGACCACACAGGCAGTGTAGAAGTCCCTTAAATGTGTCTTGACCTCCAATTCAGTATTCCCTGAGAGTGATGTTTCTCTGGGGAGAGCTGCCAGAGAAATGTCCATGAAACAACAGCTGATTATACAATGTTTTGGGGCGGGAAGGGGGCATTTGATGGGTTGGGAGATATAGTGGAAAATCAATCATGACAGGAGATGTGATAGTTAGGGCAACATGCAGATTGTTATGATGCTATAAACATGTTGCCTCACTGATGCCGTAGTCAAGGCTGTCACTGAATGCAGAGTACTCAGATGGTTGGAGGGGGGGTGGTAGGGTGTGAAAAGCCAGCAATTGTAGTCCACGTAGACACTGATAAATAGGAATAAAGAGAAATTAGGTCCTGCAGGCAGACTTTAGGGAGCTAGGGAAGAGATTAAGAAGCAGGCTGGGTTTGGAGGGAGATGTTATATGTACAGGCTGGACAGGTTGCACTAGAACTCAACTAGGATCAATGTCTGGGTATTAAATATTTATGGATACAAGGAAGGATAATGACAGTCAGGAAGAAAGAGGGGTGATTAAGGATAATATTATAATGTTGGAGAGGGAGGATATCCTAGAAGAGTCAAGGGGAGAATCGATTTGGTTAGATAAGAAACAGTGAACGTAACATTACACTACCGAGTATGTACAATAGGCCAGCTGTTAGTGACATGTTAATTATGTTGCTAAGATATACAGTGGAGGGACTTGTTTAATTAAATATTTAAAACAATTATAAGAGCCTGGGCTAGCTTAATACCACAAGACGATTTCAACCAGTGACATTTTCTCCAAGAGCATCACAGGATTCTCTTCATCTTTCATACTGTTGCTTCTTGAGAAATCTCTTCACACAGGAGGCGGTGGCATAGTGGTATTGTCACTGAACTAGTAATCCAGAGACCCCGGGTAATGATGATTAACCAGATTGTGTGAGTTTTTCAAATAACTAACAAAGAGTGTTGATGAGGCTAAAGCAATTAGTATGCATATACTTCCTAAAGGAGTTTGATAAAGTGCCACATAACAGGATAATCAGCAAAGTTTAACTCTGTGGAATAAAAGCGACAGTGATGGCATGGATTTCTGATCAATGACTGAATGGCAGGAATCCAAGATTAGCAGTGAATGGTTGTTTTTTCAAACTGGAGGAAGATATATAGTGGGGTTCTCCAGAGGTTGGTATTAGGACCAAGGCTTTTCTTGATAAGACCATAAGACATAGAAGCAAAATTAGGCCACTCGGCCCATCGAGTCTGAACATAGAACATAGAACATAGAACATTATAGCGCAATACAGGCCCTTCGGCCCACGATGTTGCACCGTCCTGTGAAACCCCTCTAAAGTCCCTCAACACTATTCCCTTATTGTCCATATGCCTATCCAATGACCATTTGAATGCGTTTAGTGTTGGTGAGTCCACTACTGTTGCAGGCAGGGTATTCCACGCCCTTACTACTCTCTGAGTAAAGAACCTACCTCTGACATCTGTCCTATATCTATCTCCCCTCAATTTAAAGCTATGTCCCCCCGTGCTGGACATCACCATCCGAGGAAAAAGGCTCTCGATGTCCACCCTATCTAATCCTCTGATCATCTTGTATGCCTCAATTAAGTCACCTCTTAACCTTCTTCTCTCTAATGAAAACAGCCTCAAGTCCTTCAGCCTTTCCTCATATGATCTTCCCTCCATACCAGGCAACATTCTTGTAAATCTCCTCTGTACCTTTTCCAATGCTTCCACATCCTTCCTATAATGTGGTGACCAGAACTGCACACAATACTCCAAATGCGGCCGCACCAGAGTTTTGTACAACTGCAACATGACCTCATGGCTCCGAAACTCAATTCCTCTAACAATAAAATCTAACACACCGTACGCCTTCTTAACAACCCTCTCAACCTGGGTGGCAACTTTCAGGGATCTATGGACATGGATACCGAGATCTCTCTGCTTGTCCCCACTACCAAGAATCTTACCATTAGCCCAGTACTCTGCCTTCCTATTATTCCTTCCAAAATGAATCACCTCACACTTTTCTGCATTAAACTCCATTTGCCACCTGTCAGCCCACCTCTGCAGCTTATCTATGTCCCTCTGTAACTTGTAACATCCTTCTGCACTGTCCACAACTCCACCGACTTTAGTATCATCTGCAAATTTACTCACCCATCCTTCTACGCCCTCCTCCAGGTCATTTATAAAAATGACAAACAGCAATGGCCCCAAAACAGATCCTTGTGGCACACCACTAGTAACTGGACACCAGTCAGAGCATTTCCCATCAACCACCACTCTTTGTCTTCTATCAGCTAGCCAATTTCTGATCCAAACTGCTAAATCACCCTGAATCCCATGCCTCTGTATTTTCTGCAATAGCCTACCATGGGGAACCTTATCAAACGCTTTACTGAAATCCATATACACCACATCAACTGCTTTACCCTCATCCACCTGTTTGGTCACCTTCTCGAAGAACTCAATGAGGTTTGTGAGGCATGACCTACCCTTCACAAAACCATGTTGACTATCTCTAATCAAATTATTCCTTTCCAGATTATTATACATCCTATCTCTTATAAACCTTTCCAAGACGTTTCCCACAACAGAAGTAAGGCTCACTGGTCTATAGTTACCGGGGTTATCTCTACCCCCCTTCTTGCACAAGGGGACAACTTTTTCTATCCTCCAGTCCTCTGGCACTATTCCTGCAGACAAAGATGACTTAAAGATCAAAGCCAAAGTCTCAGCAATCTCCTCCCTAGCTTCCCAGAGAATCCTAGGATAAATCTCATCCAGCCCAGGGGACTTATCTATTTTCACACTTTCCAGAATCGCTAACACCTCCTCCTTATGAACCTCAAGCCCTTCTAGTCTAGTAGCCTGTATCTCAGTATTCTCTTCGACAACTTTGTCTTTTTCCTGTGTGAATACTGACGAAAAATACTAATTTAGCACCTCTCCTATCTCCTCGGACTCTACGCACAACTTCCCACTACTTTCTTTGACTGGCCCTACTCTTACCTTAGTCATTCTTTTATTCCTGACATACCTATAAAAAGCTTTAGGGTTATCTTTGATCCTACCTGCCAAAGACTTCTCATGTCCTCGCTTGGCTCTTCTTAGCTCTCTCTTTAGAGCCTTCCTAGCTAACTTGTAACTCTCAAGCGATCCAACTGAACCATCACGTCTCATCTTCACATAAGCCTCCTTCTTCCTCTTGACAAGTGTTTCAACTGCTTTAGTAACCCATGGTTCCCTCACTCGACCACTTCCTCCCTGCCTAACAGGTACATACTTATCAAGGACATGCAGTAGCTGTTCCTTGAACATGCTCCACATTTCCATTGTGTCCATCCCCTGCAGTTTTCCTCTCCAGGCGATGCATCCTAAGTCTTGCCTCATCGCATCATAATTGCCATTCCCCCAGCAATAACTCTTGCCCTGCGGTTTATACCTATCCCTTTCCATCGCTAAAGTAAACGTAATCGAATTGTGGTCACTATCACCAAAATGCTCACCTACCTCCAAATCTAACACCTGTCCTGGTTCATTACCCAGTACCAAATCCAATATGGCCTCGCCTCTTGTTGGCCTATCTACATACTGCATCAGGAAACCCTCCTGCACACATTGGACAAAAACGGATCCATCTAAAGTACTCGAACTATAATGTTTCCAGTCAATATTTGGAAAGTTAAAGTCCCCCATAACAACTACCCTGTTATTTTCGCTCCTATCCAGAATCATCTTTGCAATCCTTTCCTCTACATCTCTGGAACTTTTCGGAGGTCTATAGAAAAGCCCTAACAGTGTGACCTCTCCTTTCCTGTTTCTTAACTCAGCCCATACTACCTCAATATTCGAGTCCTCATCAAATGTCCTCTCAGCCACCGTAATACTGTCCTTGACTAAAAATGCCACCCCTCCCCCTCTCTTACCACCTTCCCTGAACTTACTGAAATATCTAAACCCCGGCACCTGCAACAACCATTCCTCGCCCTGCTCTATCCATGTCTCCGAAATGGCCACAACATCGAAGTCCCAGGTACAAACCCATTCCGCAAGCTCACCCACCTTATTCCGGATGCTCCTGGCATTGAAGTAGACGCACTTTAGACCACCTTCCTTCCTGCCGGTACACTCCTGCAACTTTGAAACCTTACTCATGACCTCACTACTCTCAGCTTCTTGTGTACTGGGGCTACAATTCAGGTTCCCAATACCCTGCTGAACTAGTTTAAACCCTCCCGAAGAGCATTAGCAAACCTCCCCCCAAGGATATTAGTACCCCTCTGGTCTAGGTGTAGACCATCCCGTTTGTAGAGGTCCCACTACCCCAGAATGAGCCCTAATTGTCCAGGAATCTGAAACCCTCCCTCCTGCACCATCCCTGCAGCCACGTGTTCAACGTGTTCTGCTCTGCCATTCAATCATGGCTGATATTTTTCTCATCCCCATTCTCCTGCCTTCTCCCCATAACCCCGGATTCCCTCATTAATCAAGAACCTATCTATCTCTGTCTTAAAGGCATTAAGTGATTTGGCCTCCACAGCCTTCTGCGGCAAAGAGTTCCACAGATTCACCATTATCTGGCTGAAGAAATTCCTCCTCATCTCTGTTTTAAAGGATTGTCCCTTTAGTCTGAGATTGTGTCCTCTGTTTCTAGTTTTTCCTACAAGTGCAAACATCCACTCCACATCAATTCTATCCAGGCCTCGCAGTATCCTGTAAGTTTCAATAAGATCCCCCGTCATCCTTTGAAACTCCAACGAGTACAGCCCCAGGTGTTCATTCCAGAGTTCATTCTTGTGAATCTCCTCTGGACCTTTCCAAGGCCAGCACATCTTTCCTTAGATACACTGCTCACAATACTCCAAATGGGGTCTGAACAGAGCCTTATACAGCCTCAGAAGTACATCCCTGGCCTTGTATTCTAGCCCTCTTGACATGAATGCTAACATTGCATTTGCCTTCCTAACTGCCGACTGAACCTACACGTTAACCATAAATGAATTGTGAGCATGATTCTTCCTTTGATCTTTATTAATGAATTAAACTTGAGGTGTAGGACATAATATAAGGACCCTCATGTAAATCTCTGACTGTCCTTTGTTTCCCTTTGTAATTCTTGTGCTTTTTGGCTTTTATAATTTTTGGACCTGGACAATTACTATGGCCTATGCCTTTAAGATGCACTTCTTTAATTAAAAAAATGAATCTTCAGCAGCCTGTGCTGACATCGTTGCTGATTCATCTTGATGGACTTGGCTGGCAGTCAATCAGCTGTTTAAAATACACAAGTCTTAGCTAACACTCGATGCTGATTGGTGTTGTCTAAAACAGAATGTTTTGCAAAGGCAGGCAGGCCTAATTCTGAGCAGCAGTTTCATTTTTTGGTCAAGAAGCCAGAAGGCCACAGCTCTGATCTCTCTCTTACCTGATGATCTCTTAAACACCTGAAGAAAAGGCCTTTCTCTCTGTACAGGCAGTTTAACCTGCAGGAAAATGCAGTCCAGCATCAGCTGCAGGCATGGTGTGTAATTTGAAACCCTTTTGAAACTCTCATGTGGCAAACAATAGTCTTCGCTGAGTGAGGCTGATAGCTAATCTAGTGGAGGTGGAAGCAAGTCAGAATTAAATAGACCTGAGGTGGATCTTTCACGTGAAGGCCCAGGTTAATGCAAGTTAATGCGACTCCCCAGATGGGATCCCACAGCCTGAGAGTGCTGCCTGAATGTTACTGCCTGAGGAACCTCATTAGCAATCTACCTGATGGTTTCAACAATCCACGTCCTGGGACGATAGCTGCTACAATAACTTTAATATCAGTTACAAGGACATTCATCTATTTTTCTTCCATTTTAATCCCTATCAATTTACTCTTTTTCTTCTCCTTATGTGTGTCTGTCTTATGTATGTTTGGGTAGAGGGTGGGTTAGTAAAAGGGAGGCGTAATAAGTTAGCTGGCTGATATTCTTTCATAATTGTTGCATGTCTTATCTCGCATTAGAAATAAACAGTTATTGTGTTTTCCTTACAAATCTGGTGCCTGTTAGTCATTGTAGCAGCCAAAGGTTAAAGATCTCAGAACCTTTATATGAATTATTGGTTAATTCAATTGTGTTGAGACTCTGGGGTCTGTGGGACTGGAACTGACCATGCACTAGCCAAGGGTATCGTAACAACAATTTCAAACTTTGAAATTAACACAAAAAATGTAAGTACTGTAAACTGTGAGAAAGGTAGTGATAGACCTCAAGAGGGCATTGGCAGACTGGTGGAATGGTCCAACATATTGCAGATGAAATCTGACACACAAAAGTGTGAAGTGATACATTTTGGCAATAATAAGTAAAGGATGCAGTGTTAAGGGGGGGGGGGGGGGGAACAGGGCACAGATTGTTGAAGATGACAGGGCAGGGTGAGAAAGCAGCTCATATGACATAGAGCATTCTGGGCTTTATAAATACAGACATAGAGTATAAAAGCTAGTTATGATGAACCTTATCAAAAAGCTCAGTCAATCCCAACTGGAGTACTGTATCCCATTCTGGGCACCACCCACATCGGGACAGATGGGAAGGCTTTGGAAAGGGTGCAAAAAAGCTTTGTGAGAATGGTTCTGCAAATGAGAGTTCAGTTGTATGGGTAGATTGGAGAAGCTACAGCTGTTTTCTTTAAAGAAAAGAAGATGGAGAGAAGATTTGATAAAGATGTTGGAAATCATAAGGGGTTGAGACAGAATAGATGGAGGTGAATGGCTCCTGTTGCTGGAAGAGTAAAGAACAAGACAACAGCGATTTAAAGTGATTGACAAAAGAACCAGAGGTAACATGAGGAAAATGTTTTAATACTGTGAGTAGTTGGGATCAGAAGTGTGCTGCCTGAGAGTATGGTGGAGACAGATTCAGCCCTGGCTTTCAAAGGGAATTGGATAATTATCTCAAGAGGAACAATATTGCAGGGAGATGGTGAGATGGTGCAAAGATACAGGAGTATGAGTATGTGAGTAACTCTTAAAGGAAGCTAGCACAGCTGTGATGGGCTGAATGATCGCCTTCTGTTCTGTAACTATTCTAGCACTGTTGCCTCACAGCACCAGGGTCCCAGTTCGATTCCCGGCTTGGGTCACTGTCTATGTGGAATCTGCACGTTATCCCAGTGTCTGTGTGGGTTTCCTCCGGGTGCTCCGGTTTCCTGTCACAAGTCCGGAAACATGCATTGTTAGGTAATTTGGGCATTCTGAATTCTCCCTCAGTGTACCCGTACAGGTGCTGGAGTGTGGCGCCGAAGGGATTTTCACAGTAACTTCATTACAGTGTTAATGTAAGCCTAATTGTGACAGTAAAAGATTATTATAAGATCACATGAAGAAAATAGTGACAGGAGGCTCAACTACTGTGTAACCAACCTTTTGAGACAATGCCTTGTTTTTGTGATGCAAAATCTACGTTGTAAAATATGGCTTTCACCATCAGGTCTACATATACCCTCTGCGTGGAACATCAGGTTTCCATACTTTGGTGCACAATAAATGTAATTAATTGAATGTTATGTTGTCTAGAATGCTTATTAGTAACTGTCTGATTTAGGGCACCAATAGTTTCAAAATTCGAATCTAATCACAAACACCATGATATTAAACATAATCCTGACTCAGCCAGGGCGCATGGGCTCCCGTTGAAGAAGTTATTTCACCCAGCTCCAATTACCATGAGCATCCCTGGACAAGCCCTTAATTGGCATTTATTAACAGTGGGCAATTAACTAACAGCAGGTTGTTAGTGCTAATAAGGTCAATGATCTCAGGGCAGAAAATGCTTTTCAAAGCTCAGCGGATGCTGCAGTTGCTATTTTCTGCTCGGCCCCATTTAACCCTCATCTTCAACAGCGGGAAAATCACCCACAGCGCGGAAACAGTATCATTTAATGCAATTTCCCTCTCAGCACCAACTCTGATATCCATATGCCGTCTACAATCTAAACAACAGATTGTGTTCATTCAGAATGTAAACCGGAATTACCAAAAGATAATGGATCCAGAGACAATGATTGCGTTATTATCTTAAACAACTCCTCATATCCTGTTCAATTGTTATTCATGTGTTACTAGTACCCCCAAAAGGTTAAACGATGAGTCTGTTATTAGACCATGACTAAAAATAGCCTTGCGACGGCTATATGCGGGCATAGATATTGCTTCACTTTCTGATTTTAACCCCTGTCTCTACTTGCCCTGCCCATCTGTTCCTTACCAATGGGATTACATAAATAATACTAACATGTAACACTTGAAATCCTCAGCAGGCTAACGAATGATAAATGCAAGGACACAAACAATATATAGGCGTGTATCGAAACACTCGCACACACCTAAATAACCCTTAAGCTATAATAACAAATAGTGCACCAAATAAGATATAGAGACAACAGCCTTGGGAACTATAAATAGGCGGGACACTATGAGAACTGTGTAGTGGTTGCTGCTTGCAACTGGAGTATTTTTATATCACTCGTGTGCTAATTATAACAACGTGTAAAATTATGCGAAACACAGCTACGCTATATTCAGAACAAGAAAGTCCAGTTTCATTTCCAGAGACAATGTACTCGCAAACTACTCCAATAAATACTCCGTTTTGTGCAGTACCTCTCTTCCTTCCCGATATGAAATAACCTGCAGTTGCATCCGTGTTAGTTACCAAAAGGATTCTGACCAATTCGAAAATGATTTGTGATGTTTAACTTTATAGATTCAAGTTTTCTACCCTCTTCCAAATCTGCATCAATAATAAGCAGATAATGTATTAATAAAATTATCAATAACAGTGGGTTTAACCATCTATTTCTGATTATGTAATGGCAAAAGCTCAGCTCCAGTAGTGAAAAAGGCAGGTCTGGGGTTTTCGAGCGGAGAGGGGGTGCTGGATTCAGCACCTCGGCTAGCACCACGGATAGCACTATGGTTTATGGATGGTCTGCACCATGGTCAACTCCATAGTTAGGGACCGCTCAGCGCTATATTCAGCACCGTGGTGAGCTCCATAGTTAGCGGACACTCCGCGCTATGTTCAGCACCAAGGTCAGTTCCATAGTTGCCGCCGCTCTGCTCCATGTTCAGCTAGATGCTCAGCTCCACAGGTCACGGCCGCTCTGCGCTAAATTCAGCACCACGGTCAGCTCCAAAGTTAGCGGCCGCTCCGCTCTATGGTTAACACCACGGTCAATGTATGGCCAGTACAAATTTCACCACCAAGATCAGTTTATTGGTTAGCAACTGACGTCTGTAATTTAAACCGACAGCGGCCTTCCGATGAAGCACTCGGTTTTAAAATTGAACGCCACAGGAGACACAGCACCCTTTCCTTATCGGTCCATTGCAAAGATATGTTCACAAACACCCATCAACATACATACTCAGATATTCATGGAAGCACGGACAGACAAGTACATGAACGAATGCAAACATAAACATACATTTACACAGACAGTGATAAACGCAGACAAGGATATATACCGACATAAAACTGCACATACAGAAGAACATAGATACAGACCTAACCACATACATTGACTATAGATGTGCACTATTGCAGAGTAAACATCTCAAATCGATCCACAGATTATACAAAAAACACACAGAGACACGGTTACATTCCATATTATCATAACACTTCATTCTGATTTGGTTTTTTTCGCTGTGATAGAAATATTTTTTCTATACTAACATTAACTACAGTTAACAGAAAACTTTCTTTCGGCTGTCAATGCTCTGAGTTAGATACTGGTAAACGGTTTAATATGGAAAGGGAATGTGCAGCCCAGTTACCAGAAATGCACTAAATCTGCATTCAGCTCTCTAATCGCCAACCTTGCAAATCTCCCCAAGGAACAGAGGTATCCTCAGGAATCTGCTAAAGTTCTTACCGTTTGTCCTCAGTTACCGCTGGAGTTTGAGATCAGGAGGCGAGAGGCACCTGCTGGACAAAGCCAATACTCCCAGAATGAGGATTCTTTCCATGAGAATATCAATGACAGATCCTTGGAAAATCGATGAACAAATGGGATTTAAACCCCGTCAGTGCCGTGTCTGAATCCTTTGGTTAGATTATTCAAGTGAAGGAATAGTGTGATTTTTCCTTTGCTGTCCTGCCTTGAGCGAGAATGGCGCTCTAAGGTTTTATTGGTGAATTCCCGTCTCCTGTTCACGAACGCACGCTGCTTCAATCGGGAACTAAAGATTCCCCGTGGTCCTAAAGCCGGCCAGATCAAACTTTCCAACAAATGTTTGATCTAAACCATATTATGCCCAACACTCATTTCAATTTTCCAGCTTTTGTGGCGTGTGCCGGGGGTAGGAGAAACGGGTGTTTATCACACCCCTAGAACGTCTTACGTTTAAAATGGTGATTATTGCTGTTACGTAGTCGCTAATTTGCACCCAAATAGCCAAACGGTCTGTTTTTTAGTGTTGATGGTTGAAGAAGGAATATCGAGCAAGAGATGGGCGAACTCCCCACTCCTCTAAACGAAGCAAAAATACTCATTGTAATATCTTTTCCAAAAAACAACACCTCCAACCAACAGCATCCCACAGTACTGCACCGCATTATCAGCTCAGTACCCCACAGAGGGCTGTGACTCTACTCAGAGGTAGTATTGGCACCAACTGAGCCAAGCTGTGTGTGAAAGGTTGGTGGAAGCAGATCCAAAAGTAACTTTCAAACGGAGAATTGGAAAAATAATAATTGAAAAGGAAAACGCCCAAGGGTGGTAGACTGTTAATAATGCAATGGCTCTTTAATAGAGTTGGAATAATAAACGTTGGAATAAGGGGCAGAATATCCCTGCTCTGTACTTAATTATTCTATATGAGGCGAATACTCTCTGGAGTTTAGAAGCATGAGTGGAGATCTAATTGAGGTATATAAGTTGCTAAAAGCTATGGATAAAGTAGAGGTGGAGCTGATGCTTCCTCTTGTGGCACATTCTAGAACCAGAGGTCCCAATCTCAAAATAAGAGACAGCAAATTTAAAACAGATTTGAGGAAAAACTATTTCTCCCAAAAGGTTGTGAATCTGTGGAATTTGTTACCCTGGTGGATGCAGGGGCAGTGAGTAAATTTAAGGAGGCATTAGACAGATTTTTAATTGGTAATGAGTTGAAGGGTTATGGAGAAAGGGTAGGATGGTGGAGTTGAGGTCAGGATGGGATCAGCCATGATCACATTGAAGATGTTTAGGCTCCTAGGTCATGTGTTCTAGGGCGGAGATGCTCTGGCTGATTTCGCAATCCAGTTCTTGGTCTGTAGCATTGTAGGTAGCAGATGAGAAACATCTCAGCCATGATAGAATGGCGGAGCAGACTTGATGGGCCCAATGGTCTAATTCTGCTACTATATCTATGTATTTATGAAGATGTTAGTCTGTCCTAAATGCTTTCTCAGTAGTGACGTCCGCAGGATATACTCAGAACTTAATCTTTGGTTGCAGAAATGGCTCCGTCTATAATCACACCATTGTGCAGGATCCTAAATCATCCCGATAGAAAAGATGTGTTCAATCCTTAGTCTACATGAAACTAAGTAACCACATGGGTAGCAATTGGCGCCAGAGGTAGCCTTAAGCCAAGAACAACAGTCCTCGAGTTATAGAATCTCCTGTTTCTTTTGTGAAAAAAAAAGCAAAGTAATGTAAAGTTTTCAGCTTCTTTGAACATATTCATGTAGTAATGAAAGGGGCTGGTTTAGCTCACTGAGCTAAATCGCTGGCTTTTAAAGCAGACCAAACAGGCCAGCAGCAAGGTTCAATTCCCGTACCAGCCTCCCTGGACAGGCGCAGGAATGTGGCGACTAGGGGCTTTTCACAGTAACTTAATTGAAGCCTACTCGTGACAATAAGCGACTTTCATTTAATTTCATTTCAAATATTGCAGAGAGGGTTGATCCGGGGTTTGCAGCAAGACGTCATGTGACAGAACCTCGGGGAAAATATCCAATTAGCGTAGTCAACCCAAAACCTGATCCAGGAAAAGGGAAGAACTTTAGCTTCCTTTTCACAAACTACCGCAATATCTATTGTTGGGCAGCCGGTGAGGGTTCAACAGTGTTGCCCAACTAATCATAAATCTGTGGGGGAGAGAGTTTCCTGTGGAGTCAAATCTGGACACGCTCTCTCGCCTTCAGCAGGGGAAGGAAAGGGGAGAGAAGAATGGAAATAAATATTTGGCCAGTAAAATCCTACTCAAGTTTTTTTAAAAAGCCAGAGGAAACTTTACAACGATTTTTGGCTCAATAGCAGCCATTCCTGCAGAGTTCGTTTCCTACTCCAGAATGTCCCACTGCGTTCAGCCTAAAGCACCAGCTCTGAAATGGGACTTGAATGACAACAGGATACCCAAGTCCAATAAACATAGGCTGTCGACTCTCTCGACTGAATGGATGAGTGATTGACTGAAAACTCCACATGTTAAATATTAACTTCCTGGAGTCTGTTGTGAGCAAATCCGGGAACAAATGTAGGGATTTAAAAAAATGTATTTCAACATTTACGTTTAATTAGTTACAGAGTTACACTGGGGGTGGGGTGGGGGCTTTTTCAGTGAGAAGGGCGGTTAAAGGTACTGAGTCATGATGGAGGTTTCAGGAATATGTCCCACCAAAGTTAGACAAAACTTATCCCCGTTCATTTCACAAACGGAAGCACTGATCCCAGCCACATTTTAGACACATTTATAGTTGGTTTCTGGGAGACACGTTGGTCGCCTCTGCCCTTACTGAACACCGGGTACGTCACGTTAAGGTGCTTGAGGCTGAATAAACTTGGAGCGTTGTCGGAACCCAGTGGGAAGTGAAATTGAAACTGAAATTGAGAAGGAACACGAACTATTGTGTCACCACTCGCCAGCTTTACTGTGTTGAAAATGGATCTTGTCATCTAACAGGCGGGAGGTGCAATCCCGACTCTTCTGTATCCACGCCGAAGTCCATTTCACTCCCCAATGGGTCAGAACACCCCCTCAGTCTCCTCTATATAAATCAGCGATTCCCTAGGAAATATTTCAGATTGGGAACAAGAGCTGGATATCGCAGGAACACCTTGCAGATTCTATCAGCTACAGTCTCTTTTGGGAACTACATTCCGCACTGCGAGCTCCTGGCACGGTTAGACTCAGTCTAGTGAATGCTTCAATGAGTGGCCGCGGGTTCAATGAAAGTAAATGCAAGCAGTTGGTCCATCGGCCCCCGTGTTAACAGAGGAGTTTGACTCAGATTCACTTCTGCAATGAGGAGCCAGTCTCTTGCAGATACCGATTGGAAGCAATGTCGAACCCCAGCAAATTAAACAGAAGATCAAATACTGCTCAATTTCTTTTGATTAATCCTATCCATCACCCAAATGGCCTTGGGTGAAGAATGTCCCTTTGGATGGAGTGGCCTGGCCAGCTTCCAGGCTTTGTGCTGAACACATTTGGAACGATCAGGAGACTTGTGAAGAAAACAAAGGGAAAATAACTGTCCTCGCTTCTCCTGCCCAGGGCCAACAGACCAAGCATGTTCCGAGATCACATTCTATCGGGATCCGTGCGTTTAGGAAAACGGCCCCGAACAATCTAATCTCGAAATATCCTCGCTAAAGATCCCACATCACTATTGATAAAAGAACCAATCTAAATGCCAATCTTGCTTCGACCAACTTTTACAATTCACCAAAATAACCAGTGGTCATCTCATTATTCTGGGGCGTAGTGCCTTAGTCAAAACATGGCATGTCGACTGTGGGGTTGGGGGGGGGGGGGGGCGCCGCCGCATTGTCAGAGGTGCTGATCTCTGGATGAAATTTTGAAACCTGAACTTACCGGATGTTAAAAACAAAAATCCCCTGACACCTTATTGAAGGACAGTATCACCCTTGGTCAATATTTATCCCTCAATCAACATTGCAGATTCTCTGCTCATTCACCAGGGGCTGGTTTAGCTCACTGAGCTAAATCGCTGGCTCTTAAAGCAGGCCAGCAGCACGGTTCGATTCCCGTACCAGCATCCCCGGACAGGCGCCGGAATGTGGCGACTAGGGGCTTTTCACAGTAACTTCATTGAAGCCTACTCGTGACAATAAACGATTTTCATTTTTCATTTTTCATTCTCACGTGGCTGTTTTGGAGAAGCTTGTTGTGTGCAGACTGGCTGGGACATCTCCTACATCACAACAGTGACTGCGCTCCAGTAGTGAGATAAAGGGGTTGTGAAAGGTGGCATATATGAATATAAATCTTTCTCTAACGGCCTTGGAGAGTAAAATTGATTCCTCTTTTTCATCTCAATTCTCCTTGTTGACAGGAAAGCACATCAGGTTTTGTCTCGTTTCGAAATGTGTTCATCTAAATAGAAAATGACCTTTGAATTGTACACGCAGGGATATTTTACTGTCTTGTCTGTCTACATCCGACTGAAGCTGTTGCTCTCAGACTTACGTCCCCCATGATGTTACTCTCTCACAGAAAGCCCAGTAAAACTGACTGGAGGTCTGATATTTCATTCTTGTCAGTTACACTCCTCATTCTTTGTAACATAGCAACTTCTCCCCTTGCTAATGGGTAGCATAGCAACCGAATGTCTATTATAAATTCTCATTGATGAAATTAAACGAAGGCTGTCGCCAGGATATTTTATTGGGAACCTTGTGCGCTGATGTGAACTGGAGATAATTGTTTTATGGGTCAAAAAAGCATTTTAACTGTATAGCTCCCCGTCCAATGCTCTCTCTCCCAATTCTATACATTATATACCTTTCTATTCTGTTGCTCTCAGAGCAGTGCCCATCTTCTTTAGTAGAACTAGTAGAACCTGGTATAGAACTGTACAACAGAGCTTGGCCATTAGAACTGGTACCCAAGCCAGCGAAAGCACTAAAGTGGCCAAAAAGCTGTTCAGGAGTACTAGGCGGTGACTAGTAATGAAGGCAGCTGCCCAAAATGAAGACTTGTAATTGCACAGCAACTTTCACAACATCAGCACATACCAAAGCCTGTCATGACCAACTAAGTACCTCCGAATTGCAATTGCGGTTGCAATGATGTGACAGTCAACTTGTGTAGAGCAAGATCCCACAAACAGCAGTTTGATTATTAACCAGATAATCTGTTTCTGTGATGTTAATTAAGGGGTAAATATTGGCCAGGACATTGGGTAGCGTTCTGCTGCTCTTCTAAATTGTATATGAGATTTTTTTCTATTCAACTGAATGAACAAACAGGAGCTCAATTTAACATCTCATCTGGAAGAAGCACCTCTGCAAGATAGCGCTCGCTCATTACTGCATTGGAGTGTCAGCCTATATTCTGTGTTTCAACATTTGGAGTGGGACCAGGGGCGGGATTCTCCGACCCCCGCCGGGTGGGAGAATCACCGGTGGTCGGCGTGAATCCCGCCCCCGCCATCCTCCTAATTCTCCCGCCCCGTAAAAACCAGCCCGGCGTGAGTCGCGCTGCCCACGTCAGAGAATGGCGGGGTTCCACGACTCAGTGGGTGCCTGAAATCTCCGGCCCACGATGGGCCAAAGTCCCCCCCGTCTGTTGCCGGTGACAACAGTGTAATCGATCTCCAGCCCATGAGGATCTGCCTCCTTGCCACCAGTGAGGCAAAGGACAGGACGTCAGCCCCTGCCACCATCCCGAGTTCCAACAATCCCGAAACCCCAAAAATCACCACCAAAGGGCAAGGCTCCAACCCAATATTCAAGATTACCGACATAGTCTCAAAAAAGGACTTCCAGAAGTGCACTGGCTTTGAGCATGACCAGATCATGTGCGCATGATGTGCCTTACCCCCCAAGCACTGATCACAGGGCAGCACTGTAGCATTGTGGATAGCACAATTGCTTCACAGCTCCAGGGTCCCAGATTTGATTCCTGCTTGGGTCACTGTCTGTGCGGAGTTTGCATATCCTCCCCGTGTCTGCGTGGGTTTCCTCCGGGTGCTCCGGTTTCCTCCCACAGTCCAAAGATGTGCAGGTTAGGTGGATTGGCCATGATACATTGCCCTTAGTGTCCAAAATTGTCCTTAGTGTTGGGTGGTGTTACTGGGTTATGGGGATAGGGTGGAGGTGTTGACCTTGGGTAGGGTACTCTTTCCAAGAGCCGGTGCAGTCTCGATGGGCCGAATGGCCTCCTTCTGCACTGCAAATTCTATGATGATCTATGACATCTATCATTCACTTCTTCAAAAAATCGACTCATTCTAGCCTTCATAAGGTGTGCTCGTAACACCACTTTCAGCTGGATGGGACAACCTCGCACAGGACAAGTGTTGGTTCCCACCTCCCCAGTACCTCACTCCAAACCTCCCCCTCCAAGAATGGAACCAGCTGCTCCATCCACTTTGCCTTCACACGCTCAACAGAGGCTGTCTCCTCCCAATCATCGGCTGGTACATACCCGGTGTGTTGGCCACCTCTGAACCAGAGCAGGATAAGATCCTCTCGAGCAAGGTAGAAAGCTGCTTCATCAGAAAAGCTGAAAAGTATTTTTTGACCCAGCTGCGTACCTGGAGGTACCTGAACCCATCAGCATCTGTGAGCCCATGTTTACTTCAGTCTTCCTAAGCTAGCGAACTGATCTTCTAAAAATAAATCTCTCACTTTCTCCAGACCTCTAGTCTTTCATTCCCTAAATTTCACATCCGACCTGGCAGGTTCGAATAACTGATTCACACAGATAGGGATCAGCCTGGAGGCGGCCTTCAAGGTAAAATGATGGTGGAGGTGCCTCCAAATTTTTAACGTGGCGACTATTACCGAGTTAGACAAATATTTCTTTGACACCCTGTAAAAGACCTGATACCAGTGCCGCTAACCTTGCTCCCCTCATAGACTCTGCTTCCACCCAAACCCAAAGCTCATCCAAATCTCCAAACCACTGGAGAACCTTTTCAACATTAGCTTCCCAATAATAGTACTGAAAGCTTGGCAGGGCGGCACGGTGGTGCAGTGGTTAGCACTGCTGCCTACGGCGCTGAGGACCCAGGTTTGATCCCAGCTCTGGGTCACTGTCTGTGTGGAGTTTGTTAATTTTCCCCATGTCTACATGGGTTTCACCCCCACAACCCATAGATATGCAGGTTAGATGGATTGGCCACAATAAGTTGTCCCTTAATTGGAAAAAAAATTATTGGGTACTCTAAATTTATTTTTAAAAATACATTTTTTAAAAATTTATAAATTTTAAAAAACTTTTAAAAAGGAAGTTTGGCGAGGTCAAGCTCCCTAATTGTCTCTCTGTCTCTGGAGCAATGTCCACCTGATCCTTTGGCTGTTGCCCGGTCAACAGTATTCTGAAAGGGCAGCACGGTGGCCTAGTGGTTAGCATAACCGCCTCACGGCGCTGAGGTCCCAGGTTCGATCCCGGCTCTGGGTCACTGTCCGTGTGGAGTTTGCACGTTCTCCCCGTGTCTGCGTGGGTTTCGCCCCCACAACCCAAAAATGTGCAGAGTAGGTGGATTGACCATGCTAAATTGCTCCTTAATTGGAAAAAATAATTGGCTAATCTAAATTTATAAAAAAAAAAAAAACAGTATTCTGAGTACAGAAAATGTTTTACCCATCAAGCAGTCAAGTTCAGGTAGTCAGGCCAGGTAACTCTGTCAGATCTCTGTTAACCTTATATTGCTCCAGAGTAATAGTTCAGTCTCCCACCTCAGCCCTCGTTGTAATCCAGTGGGATTGTCAATCTGTGCCGTGTCAAGGGCACTGGTGGAGCATACCCAGAAGAGACTGCCTGAAAATTGCATAGGGCGAGATAAGGGGCAGAGACAATTTTGTCAGGTCAGGTTAGATGAAAGCCAGCAACCAAGATACAAGTGGGAAATGTAATCCCCATTAATACTGAATGAAGTGTATAAAATTCCAACCCATCAAGTAAACACCTCAGTCTTAAATAGAAACACAAAAGGTGAAAACATTTGGACTGGAGCCAACATAATAGAGATTTAGATTGTGCAGTATTTAGAGAAGGGAAAGAGGAATATTTAATGTTTCTGTCTGTTACTTAATTAGTCTCAATGTCTGCATAAGAGTGGAGTTAATTACTTCACAGCTGCTAATTACATATCTTTAGCTCCCTGGTTTCATTTCTATTGGATAACACTTAAAGTAATTGGAGTCCATGAAACCATTTTTTTGGAATGTGTTTGTGCCTCTCACACTTCAGGTGGTTCGGAGCAAATGAGAAGTGACTCAGTCATGACTGTTTCTTCACTCAGTAATTACAACAACTGATCTGGTCAGCAGGAGACACAAGAGGGGTTGAGTGATTGTATCGCTCAGGGAATGCAGGAATTAAATCCTTGCATTATTTCTCACCACTGGAAGTACAGATTGCTGCTGAGTGATGGTTCTTTAGATGGTGAATGCTCTGCAATCCCTTTTTCCCAAGGGGCCAATCTTCACTTGGGAACATAGACAGACTATTCACCCCCAGGATACATCATGGCTGAGTCTCTTCCTGGTTTTATTTGACATCCTCCAAATTACCACTTAACAGCATGGAACATACACTGAAAGTCTGGTTAAATTTTTCTCCTTATCCAGTCCAGAGATGCTGGGCTGGATTCACCGTTTTTGAGCCCAAGTGCAGATAAAACTGGCATGTTATGTCAAAAGAATCATCGACTGCGCCCCCCCTCCCCCTCCCCCCCCCCCCCTCACAGATCCTGCAACTGGTGAGGGACTAGCAGCCGTGCCATGTTAAACTCCTGCTCCCACGATAAAAACATCTGGAGAATGCCTGGGTCCGTGGCATGCGCACAGCGATGACCTGCAGCGGATGCACTGTAAAACATGATGCCGGCCGTGCGAGGACCTGACCTGCCAGATAGTGTCCCCCTAGCCACCCCCTTGGCACCCCCACCAGTCCACTAGCCCTCGTGGAAGTCCCCCCCCCCCCCCCCCCAGCCAGCAGCACGGCTTCTGCCCGACTGTGGCGGTGCTGGACACAGTCCGCAGCCACCATGCTGGGTTCCCGACCACTGAGATCGCACGTCAACCACGCGGTCGGGAGCACAGCCCATTGGCGGCGGAGCATCGTGGAGGGCCTTCAGCTGACGTGCTAAGGCCGTCCCAATGGCGTGCGGCGCGCAACGCGATCATGCCATTTCGGAGGGGATGGATCATACAAAACCTGTGTCAAACAAGTGCCGCCCCCGATTTCGGTGTCAAAAGGGATTCGCCGTCAAATCGCCAATTACGAAATCGGCATCGGGGAATGGTGAATCCCGCCCACTATGGTTAGATGTAGCATATTTGTAAGTGAACCGCATAGATTTGAATCTAGAGTCTTGTTTATTTTATTTTTTAAGGGCAATAAACTAAATTCTAAGAAAAGAAGTAACTCATTCAACATCTTAGTACTTCCTTATATCCCAACTGTTTCATATCCAAAGAACTATTTTAGAAGTATAAATCCCATTTGCAAACAGCAGGATTCCCCCAAACAACAAATGGAATAGAGGACCAGGTATCTGGTTTTGATAGTTAATGCCTGGTTATCTGGTTTTGATTGTTAATGTCTAGCTAGTTGGTTTTGATTGCGTTGAATGTAAACTGATCAGGGCAACAGTTCAATCCTGTTTCTTCTTCAATTTGCTAAGAGCTGGTTTAGCTCAGTGGGCTAGATAGCTGGTTTGTAATGCAGTTCAATTCCCGTACCAGCTTACCCGAACAGGCGCCAGAATGTGGTGACTAGGAGCTTTTCACAGTAACTTATACTTGTGACAATAAAATATTATTATTATGATGAACAGGTAGACCAGGCATATAAAAAGAACAAAGAACAAAACAGCACAGGAACAGGTCCTTTAGCCCTCCAAGCCTGTGCCAATCATGTGTCCTATCTAACCTGTATCCTTCTATACCCCGTCTCTTCATGTGCCTATCCAGGTAAGTCTTAAAGATCGCTAATGTATCTGCCTCAACTACTCACTTAGCAGTGCATTCCAGGCCAACACCACACTCTGTGGAAATAACTCCCCCCCCGCACATCTCCACTGAAGCTACCCCCCATCACCTTGAACTTGTCCCCCCTGTAATTTTCAATTCTGCCCTGGGAAAAAGCCTCCAAATGTTCACCCTATCTATACTACTAATAATTTTATAAACTTTTATCAGGTCGGCCCTCAGCCTCCATCTCTCTTGGGAGAACAATCCCAGATTATTCAATATCTCCTCATAACAAAAACCCTCCATATCAGGCAACATCCTGGTAAACTTTTTCTGTACTCTCTCCGAAGCCTCCACGCCCTTCTGGTAGTGTGGTGACCAAAATTGGACACAGAATTGCAAATGTGGCCTAACCAAGGTCCTGTATAGCCGTAATATAATTTTCGAACTTTTATACTCGATACCCCATCCTATGAAGGCAAGCATGCCATATGCATTCTTTACCACTGTTTCCACGTGTGTAACTACTTTTAAAGATCTGTGGACCTGAAAGTCCAGGTCTCTCTGTGGCTCTATGCTCAATGTTTAATATCTCATCAAAAGATGACACCTCTGACCATGCAACAACCCCTCAGTACTGAACTGAACTGCCGTACAATTTATGCACTTAACCGCTCTACTGGGTCTTTGCTCAGTTTCATTACCTGGGGCAGCATGGTGGCACAGTGGTTAGCACTGTCACCTCACAATGCCAGGGACCCAGATTTGATTCTGGCCTGGGGTGATTGTGCGGCATTTGTAAGTTCTCTCCGCGTTTGCGTGGGTTTCCTCCCGGTGCTCCGGTTTCCTCTCACAGTGCAAAGATGTACAGGCTAGGTGGATTGGCCGTGCTAAATTTCTCCTTAGTGTCCAAAGATGTGTCAGTTAGTTGAGGTTATGTGGAAGTGGGCCTAGTTAGGGTGCTCTTTCAGATGGTCAGTGCAGACTCGATGGGTTGATTGTCCTCCTGCTACACTGTAGGGATTCTATGGATCTGTGTTACAGGATTGTTATCCTGACTGTCAGAGACATCATTCAGGATTTCCTGATATTGCAGATTATGTTCCTCCTGGGATTATTAAAATCGGAACTAAGGTGATGCATTGTTTCTGCTGTGTATTGAAGCTATATTTAAATTGGTTTATTGGTTAGTTCTGGAATTCTTCAAATGATTCCCCAAATGTTTGAGGTTTGCGAATTCACATAATGGAGCGATTGAATGGCTAAAACGTGATGAGGTTGGTGCTTAATGGACCAATTTACCAATTGCAGCCAATTCCGTGATAAAGCGGCAGATCAAGCCCAAGTTGAGATGCCTTTTCTTGTCAGCTTGGATCTATTATGTCTCTCCTGTGGAGACCAGGAGTTGGATTCAACTTGAATTTGAATTGTTTGGATTGGAGAAAGCAAGGAGATGGATTAAGGGTTTGCCCCGTGAAAGATTGGGATGAAAAATGTAAACTCCCTGCCAAAGAGTTGAGCTCCTGCTTGGGTGACCTAATTCCCACCAAAGAGTGTTGCTAACCAGGTTAATTTCAATCTATCACTACAATAAATACAACACATGGGTACTTCTCAAGTTGTGGATGGAAAAATATGTTCAGCTTAACTTCTGGTGTCCATCGGTTTTATTGAGTTCCCTGGTTCTACAATTAATCGGGGCCGGGTCCCTTGTAATACTTGGGAACCCAATGAGTCATAACCAAGAATATTTTAAAGAGGTCAAATCCCAAACGTAAATGGATTTTTTCCTAGCTCCAGCTTCGTTATGACTGGCTTTGTTAACTTAAATGCCTAACTTGATTTCATTATATTTTGTAACCAGTTTGAAAATATCACCTAACAGAAGCTACAATCATAACTCAATACTGGACCCCCTGTAGCTTCACCGAACGAAACCCACTCGTTCCTGCGTGTCGGAGCAGTTGGATAAAAAACACGGTCAAACTGTGTCTCTCATCTTACTGTCTCTTTGGCAGTTTCAACTGGGTTGCGAAAGTTTACACAAGTCATTGTCTGGGGTCTGTTCATGAATCGATTGATGACCAACACCAATTCGAAGGGGAGTTTGTATCATTTCCTTGAGACGATGCGGGGTGTGAAAGGGGAACAACAGAGTACCAATATGGAGATGATAGAGTGGGTTGGGCGATGTCTGGAGGTTTTACTGCCCCTGCTAATGTGTTGTCAACAGGAAGCACGTATCTGGGTCCGAACCGGTTCATCAAAACATCTACAACTAGAGCATAACACTGATAGTCAATCAGGAATTGATCGGGTATCAGCAGAAATGTCATTTCACAGACCTGACAGGAACTCAGCCAACTGTGGAGAACTGATAGGCTGGGCAGCTTCCCACAGCTGGACGAAATGAAGCCGTTTCTTTTCACTTTATTGTTTGTCTTTGTTCAAAATGTTGGATAAAATGTATTATTCAAATTCTCGAGGAAGGGCTGGCTGAACTAAATGGCGAATCCTCAGTTTAACCTAATCTGCCTCTGTGGGATAATTTCTAATGATCTCATTCTAGGAATGTCTGTTATCAACAGCTGAAATTTTAAAACTTAATTTATGCTTTAACGCTGTATTTTTCAAACTTTTTTTCGGGGACCCATTTTTACCAACCGGCCAACCTTCGGGACCCATGCCAGCCAACTTTCACGACCCACGCCAACCAACCTTCAAGACGGCCGTTCGCGACTTACCATTTTCTCTTACCTTGTTTGCTGCTGACAAAATGGAGGAATCGCAATGGCGCCCAAAGTCAATGTTCGGGGGGCGTGACCTGCTCTCTGCCTCCCTTCAGACAGGACGATTACATTGCTTTAAAAATAAATCTTCTCCTGCTTCTCCAATTGCACAAACCTACCTTGGCTAATAAATGGAAGGGTTGCAGGTGCTTTCTTAACCACCTTAACAACCTGTCCTTCTACCATTAGTTGGTAAAAATGGGTCCCCTGAAAAATAAATTGTGTAATTCTTTGCCTTGCTTGACCTCCCCAAATGCATCACCTCATACTTCCCTGGGTTGTATTCCATTTACTGCTTTTCTGTCCACCTGGCCAGACCAGTAGCTGCTTCATATTTTGAAAGACAGGAGGGATAAAGTATTTGCTCCTGTATCAATTTGCATTTCATTCAATTCTGAGATGTGGGCTGGTTGGCTGGTCAGAATGTTATTTTGTTTCTCCACTTGTTTTCTCTCCGGTATGAGTAGTGCCTCATGCTCAATTGTGTTCCGAATGAAGCAAAAATGTGGAAATGGGCTGGTTGGCCGAATGCGGTGGTATATTCAATGTAATTCAGTGTAACACAGGAATTGGCTACTTAGGTGCTGGTAGCTCAGTCGGTTTTGGGATCAGAAATAGAAAAGAAATTCATAACAGAATTACAAAAAATATACCATCACGTTTTGGGTGAAATCTTGCCTTTAAATGCTAGCTGATCAGTTTTTCTTATTGGTATTTAAAGAGCCACGTGGTTCTGCGCATGAGCAGTGTGCCCGCATTTTTTATATGGTCGCGGCCGTCATTTTGAAGGCCTCTCACAGCCGGCATTGTTAAAAGCCGGCTGCTGCGTGTGAATTTGCGCAATGGGGAGCGCCGCGACGGACGGCTCCGCGATCCTCCCGACACCCACGCACCTGCGGGTCACGACCCCAACTTTGAAAATGCCTGCTTTAATGGGACATGAGCGCTTTTAACCTATTCTTAATTGCCTTGACCTTGAAAGTGTGGTTTGATGGGCCATTAGGAGTCACTTACATTTGTGATGAATGTCAGGGATAGTCATATTTTATATTTTTTTCAATAATATTATTAAAACTGGGCTAAGATGTGTACAGACAGTATGACTGCTGGAGCTGTGATTAAGGTGCCATAAAAGGTGAGGTAATCATTGATTTGCAGGTAAAATGTTCTGCTAATAGTCATTGAGAACCATTTACTTGTTTACAGTTAGCTAGCTAATGGAAGGTTGTTTATGTCTGAAGGAATCCTGTGGTGCAGAACATTTGAAGGTTATTGCATTTGGTCCTGGCTGAACAAGTCAAGAAACAAAATAATGTCTACAGATGATGTAGTTAATAGGAGGAGCCAGGTCTGTCTGAAATGTCAGTTTGGTCCTGAAAGGTGTTCTCTCCAAAGATTCTGCACACAGAAAAGCAAGTAAAACCCTAATTAACTTTATTCATGAGTGTTATTTAATAAATATTGGTTTGCTTAATTGGAATTTAGTGGCAGGTTTAGATAGTAAGAAGTCTTACAACACCAGGTTAAAGTCCAACAGGTTTGTTTCAAACACGAGCTTTCGGAGCACGGCTCCTTCTTCAGGTGAATGGAATTTTACCATCACCTTTCCATTCACCTGAAGAAGGAGCCGTGCTCCGAAAGCTCGTGTTTGAAACAAACCTGTTGGACTTTAACCTGGTGTTGTAAGACTTCTTACTGTGCTCACCCCAGTCCAACGCCGGCATCTCCACATCAAGGTTTAGATAGTAAGTTAGTATTTCATCTTTTACTTAAGAACTGTTAACTGTAAAGTGAATTCTTTGTTGCTAATTTGATTAATTCTGTGATTAAATTAACATTTGGTTTAACATAAAAGATACTTATTGACCAGTGTTATCACTCGTGTAGTGCAGTAATGTTTCCTCACAGTTTCACAAATTGAAAATAGTTGGGTTTTTGTTCGGGATCCTAATACATTGCTGTGGGGCTGGATTCACACATAGGCCAGACCAGGTAAGAATGGCATGTTTTCTTCCCTAAAGCATATTAGTGATTCAGATGGGTTTTTCCAACAATCAATAATAATGGCAGCTCAGTAATAGTGACCTTTATTGAGACTAGTTTATTCGATTAATTGAATTTAAATGGGATTTGAAATATGACGCCAGGGCCTCTGGTCCAGGGACATTACCTCAACCCCACAGTCTCCCCTTATTACAAATCAGGGAATTGGACCTTAGCCCGAATAGCTCTGTAAGAGTCAGGGGATGAGCAGCCTGTCAACTATTGCACAAAAACAATTTAAAAGCAAGGGCTGGATTATGGGAAAAGGGATGAATTGGAGAGCTCTTTCAAAGAGCAGGCATAGGCATGGTGGGATGATGGCCTCTTTTATCATAGAATTCATACAGTGCAGGAGAAGGCCATTCAGCCCATCGAGTTTTCACCGACCCTCTGAAAGTGCACCCCACCTAGGCCCAACCCCTCACCCTATCCCCGTAACCCCACCTAGGGGTAATTTAAAATGACCAATCCACCTAATCTGCACATCTTTGGACTGCGGGAGGAAACCGGAGCACCCGGAGGAAACCCACGCAGACACTGGGAGAATATGCAGACTCTACACAGACAGCCACCCGAGGCCGGAATGGAACCCTGGTCCCCGGCGCTGTGAGGCAGCAGTGCTAACCACTGTGCCACCATGCCTTTTAGATTGCATGATTGTAAAATTCCAGGATGAGGTGCATAACTCTCATAGACTGGGCCAATCTGACCAGGAACATTGTGCAGGGAACCACTTTTTGACCATTGCGAAGATCAGTTCATCGGCTGGCATGATGCCAGAAGAAAGCTGGACTGGGCTGTTGTTGGCATCCCAGGAAAAGGTATCGGAAACTAAACAAGAAGAAGCTTTAAAAGCCACTGTGATTAATGTTGATGTTTCTGATTGTGTAAAACAGGTCATTTAGATTCAATGGCTCATTATGTCTCTCTCCTGATATATGTTCTTATCAAAGTCAATGGGAGTGATCAATGATGGGTGGCTCATCTGATATTAACAGGTGGTGTAAAAGGGGCAGAGTCCACATTGCCCACTGTATGTTCTCCTCAGTTTCAGTCTAATTCTACAGATGATTTCTAAGTGTGATTTAGCTGATTTTAGTGGTGATGAATGGAATACATTTTCCATATTTAATCTCAAATTAGGTACACAGCAGCTGACGGGAGAGCAAAATTCCCTTCTTTGTAATCCAGCAACTCAACACAGCTCCAGATTCAGAGCCGCAGCTCTCTCTGTACCAGCAATTGTTTCACTCACCACAATAATCACCCTGACTGCGGCAGATTGAAAGGACTAATTAACATCACACTCCAGAATGTGTTTTGAGCTAGGGAGCGAGTTGAGATTGGACACAAATTCATTTCGTTCAGGCTTCTGCCAGTCCACAGAGAGGGGCAACCTTCATCCCATCAGTCCGGATTGAGTGTGAACCCAGATCCTTGAGCTAAATAAAGAGCATGCTTCCAGTTTGTAAAAATAACGTGAGGTACCTGCACCTTTGCTGCTGGCTCTCAATCATCTTTAGAAAGCTTATAGCTGGAGACAAGCCGAGATTAATATTCTGGCGAAGATTTTCTAATGTTTTACTCCCTGCAGAGAATCTTGCCCAACAAGAGGACCGAACAGAAACTCAGGTGTGTACTGCACCCTGCATTCTGATCAGCTATGGCCAAACTGTGGATAGTTTGTGTCTGAATTTCCAATAATCTCGCTACTAGAGGCAGCAGGTCGGTAACCAATCTTTCTTTATTAGTTCAGGGGATGTGGGCATCGCTGGCTAGGCCAGCATTCATTACCTATCCCTAATTGCCTTTGAGAAGGGGGAGGTGAGCCTATTTCATAGAATTCTGACAGTGCAGCAGGCCATTCGACCCATTGAGTCTGCACCAACCCTCTGAAAGAGCCCCCCATATACAGGCCTACCCACCCCATCCCTCACCCTGTTCCCGCAACCCCATCCAACCTTTTGGACATCAAGGGGCAATTTAGCATGGCCAATCCACCTAACCTTTTTGAACCGTTGCAGTCTTAGATGTTAAATGTCCTCCAGTGTGATATACAGGTCAATGCTCAAGTGCAAACAAGGCTATCATTTAGTGCCTACAATTTGAATCTCAACTAAATGCCAATGCACAATAAAGTTCAAGTAGATATCTTGAGTCATTGATTCATCAATCCTGTACAATGTTTTGTTTATTCATTCAGGAGATGTTGGTGGTGCTGGCTAAGCCAGCATTCCTCACCAATCCTGAATTGCCCTTGAGCAGGTGATGGGGAGGTGCCCATGCTGAAACTTTGTTCGAGGGATCCGTAGACTTCAGTTTGATGGATTAACACTGGGGATTCTGGAATGTGCACATTATTCAGGCCACCTGAATGGAGAAGATAGCTACCATAACCCTCCTGAATATTTTATATTTGACACTAATGTATTTGTGGTGATAAACTTAACATTTATTAATATTAATTTAAATTGTACTAAACTAAAAGGGTTGACAGTAAAGATAGATATAAAACATGAATAATAATAGCAATGAATTGTATTAATGTCAGGAAGTTTTATTGAGAAATCTAACTGGAGCTCACGGTGCAGAATGCCACCAATAGAAAGAGGAAAGAGCAATCCAGAGATAGGTGATGCTAGCTAGATTTTAAAAACTTGTGGATTTTAACAGACTCCGCAGTTTTCCTGTGTTAGCCTTGGGGGTTTGATTCAGAAAAGGGAAATAAAATCTCAGATGATCAGAAGATTCTAATCTTTATTAGTGTCTTACATTAACACTGCAATAAAGTTACTGTGAAAATCCTCTAGTCTCCACATTCCGACACCTGTTCGGGTGCACGGAGGGAGAATTCAGAATGTGCCATTCACCTAACCAGTACGTCTTTTGGGACTTGTGGGAGGAAACCAGGGCACCCGGCAGAAACCCACGCAGACAGGGGGAGAAAGTACAGACTCCAGACAGACAGTGACCCAAGCCGGGAATCGAACCTGCGACTCTGGTGTTGTGAAGTAACAGTGCTAACCACTGCGCCACCATGCCACTCATCTGAGCCTGTCTTAGTTCATGAACAAAGTCTCTGAAGTTTCCCCCGCCCTCCTCAATCCTGGACATTGCAACATCCAATTACGTCTGGAATAATTACAGGGATTCTATCCCCACGGCCATACTTGAAAGTTTGTTTCCTGCACTGATGAATCTCTGGGGGGTCAGTTTTGATTTTAAACAATAGTGTAAAACTTACAATCAGCTCAGGAATCCTTCAAACATATTTTCCGATTTCTTGAAATCTGGCCTCTTATGCACTCTTGACTTCATTCAGTAGCTGTGATTTTAGCTGTCTAAGCTCCAAACTCCATAAACATTGAAATGAAATGAAAATCGCTTATTGTCACAAGTAGGCTTCAAATGAAGATACTGTGAAAAGCCCCTTACTTCACATATGGAACCACATCTCCTTTTGTGGTTCAGTGTCAGGGTCTGAGGATGTTTCTGCAAAGGCGACTGGAATATATTTTATTGTGACAAAGGTTTGGTATGAATGATTGATTGATTTATTGTTACATGCACCGAAGTGCAGTGAAAAGTATTTTTCTGCAGAGAAAGGGACGTACATAGCATGTACACAGTAGACAAAAAGACTAATTGACAAAGTGCATTGACAAATAAGCAATTGTTTAAAATGCGGAACAAAGGCCAAACAAAGCAAATGCATGAGCAGGAGCAGCATAGGGCATCATGAATAGTGCCTTACAGGGAATAGATCAGTCTGAGGGAGAGTCGTTGAGGAGTCTAGTAGCTGTGGGGAAGAATCTGTTCCTATGTCTGGATGTGCGGGTATTCAGACTTCTGTATCTTCTGCCTGATGGAGGGGTCTGGAAGAAAGCAATGCCTGGATGGGAGGGGTCTCTGATAATGCTGTCTGCCTTCCTGAGGCAGCGGGAGGTGTAGACAGAATCAATGGGAGGGTGACAAGCTTGTGTGATGCATTGGGCTGAGTCCACCACAGTCTGCAGTTTCTTGCAATCTTGGGCCGAGCAGTTGCCATACCAGGCTGTGATGCAGCTGGATAGGATGCACTCTGTAGAAGTTTGTCAGAATCGATGCAGACATGCCAAATTACTTTAGCTTCCGTCGGAAGTAGAGACATTGGTGGGCTTTCTTGACTTAGCATCAACGTGAGTGGACCAGGAGAGACTGCTGGTGATGGTGACCCTCAGGAAATTAAAGCTATCGATCATCCCCACTTCGGAGCCATTGATGTAGATGGAGGCGTGTACCGTACTAAGCTTCCTGAAGTCAGTGATCAAAGAACAAAGAGAACAAAGAAAATTACAGCGCAGGAACAGGCCCTTCGGCCCTCCCAGCCTGTGCCTATCCAGATCCTTTATCTAAACCTGTCGCCTATTTTCCAAGGATCTACTTCCCTCTGTTCCCCGCCCGTTCATATATCTGTCTAGATACATCTTAAATGATGCTATTGTAGCCTTACATAAGTCTCCTTCTTCCTCTTAACTGTGTTTGCAGTAAGCTGGATCTGCTGTGATCTCTGCCATGAAAGACTATCTGAATCATTTGGGTGATTTAAACGCATAATAGTAATGTCTTAACCTGATGTTTTATGTTTACAGGTGTTAAGTCTTTTGGCGATTTGAAGGAACATTTTGAAGGATTATTTAGTCTTGTATTATTTTCGGGGTTATCTTTGAAGTAAGGGGTGTTAAGTGATCCAATGTTTATTTGAAAGGTTAAGTTGAGTTCATGGAATAAATATTGTTTTGTGATTAAAAACCCACATGTCCATAATTGTAATACCACACCTGGAGAACAAGCAGTGTGTTTCAAAAGCAACAATACCTTAAAGGGGGAGGTTGGTTGGACTCCATGATACATTTTGGGATTCTGAAAACACCGCTCCCATAACAGTGTGCAAATAAATAGTATTGAGTTTGAACTAACTAACTGGTGCATTGGTTCTTTGATCAGTATTCGGGTTTGAACCTTGTGGCGGTATCGAACCTGGCGACTCTAGAGCAAAACATAATTAGGATTAAGGAAGGCATATTGACCACTATATTTAGAACCAGATAAACAGAGCAACATTTACTGGCGACCTCTGACGGGACTCGACCTAGAAGTTGCCTAGTCACTCCGAGAGAACCCAAACTTTGAATTAGAATTCAATTGGGAAAAGAAAAAAACCCACAAGCGTCAAACCAATACTGATCAAACCATCAAGATTCGGAAGTGTGTTATTTGCATGCGTACTAACAGGGATATACGGTAAACCTGAGAGATTTTGTTGCGTAAAACTGTCGGGAGTTTGTAGGCCGGAAATTAGTGTAAGCCGTAACCGTGTTTACATCACCACTTTATCACTCCCTGTTCCAAATTCAGTAGACCCCAGAGATAGCAAGAGAAAAATGGCAATGAAGGCAATGGAATGCCTTATGAACCCCAGGAATACGAGGTCGCAGCAACCAGTAGAGTCGGACAGTGTCCCATATGGGAAGAGGAAATCAGAAAGTACCCCAAAGGGAAAGGTTGGCCCCTTTGGAGTGAATTCTGCGCTAATGAGGAAACAGGTCCCGGGAGTATAGGGCATACTTGGTGTGAGAACCTGACAGAGATTCACAAGAGCAGCTTAGGGAAGGCTCGCAAGCTGATGGCAATCGTGGCCTGCTTGGCACAATTGCGAGGCACAGAGGAGGTCGTTAGGACGCTCTGTAGAGAGATTGAGGAGAGAGACAGGAATAGTGAAGGAGATGTGAGCGAATTTGAGAAAGAGAACAGGGAACTGAGAGAGCTGTTAGCGGCGAGGGACAAAGAGGTGGCTGATGCCAAGCGGGCACACCAATCTTGTCTCGCCCATCTGAGTAGTTTTCAGACCCATTATGATAAGGCCTACCAAAACACGCAACGCGCGGTCTTGGTAAGACAGGAAATTGAACAACAAGTTGAGCAGTTGCAGAAACAGTGTAACGACTTAAAAGCAGCCCCACGAGCACTCCACACTTCCACAATGGAACAAAGGCAGAGCTCGGTAGACCACGCAAAGTGCCGGAAGCAAATTGCAGAACTGCAATCCCTGCTTTCTGTTCAAAATGGGGTCCAGAGCATGTTTGGACCCCAGTTAGACCAAGAAAACGGGCCCATCTGGCAGGAGTACATGATATATACAGATATGTACATGGCACATGTACACAGGACAAACCCCAGAAACGAAGAGCACCCCAACCCCCGACTGCACAGGCAGAACACACCCCTATGAACCCTGTAACCACACAGCGCAGGGCTACAACTGACGGAGGTCCAGATTTCCTGTACACGACCCCATTAACCGTCACTCAATTAAGGGACACGTGAGAGAAGATTACATCATTCCTACCCACATCGGACCCCCACCAGTTCTTTGCACGAGTAAAACAGCAGGCGACCAGATGGACCCGCATCCTGGTCTCTCATGCAACAGAGGCAGGACAGAGAGCTTGCGCAAATTACGACCCCTCAGACGAGGCCCACAATGAGAAATGGGTTTTGAAAAGATTGTCCCGTGCTTGGGAACAGTCCATGCAGGGAAAAACAGCGTACGATAGAGCAGAGGAAGAGCAGGCAGACATGCATCCAGTTAGGACGCACCAGAACCCCTCATGGGTAAATGAGGGAAGGAACGGCCCACAGCAGATCAAATCCCAGGAGTGTTATAATTACGGCCAATTAGGGCACTTCGCACGAGAATGTCAAGCCCTCCAGAAGCAGCAGAGAAACCAGCAGACAGGCACCCTAAAAAGGAATAGGGCAAAGCCAATGCACAGCGTTAGCGCCCGTTCAGATAACGATATGAACAGCACCGACTGACAGTGTTCGGACTCCCCAACTTGGGTCTGCGACACCCTTTGGGACAAGTCCGGTAGACCGGCAGTTGGAGGCACAGTCCGGGAACACACCATGGAATTTCTTTGGGACACAGGAGGGTCCCGTACCACGATAAATTCCTCCACAATGTTTCAGCGAGGCACATGGCCCACCACGGACACCATTACTCTCAGTGGTTTTACAGGGCACTTACAGCAGGGACACATCACAGCCCCTGTAGCAATACAGATAGGGAATATCAAAACGAAACATCCCCTAGTTCTGGTTGACCTACCCCAGACAGCCGAACACATTTTAGGAATTGGCTTTATGAGCTCCCACAATCTATCATTCGACCCAGTAAATAGATGTGTGTGGAAGATTGCAAAGGCCACACGAGCCCCCGCCACGCTCACAGTTGGAGATTACAAAACCAGGATCAGCGCAGTAGGAGACTTCTGGTTTAAATCTAGAGTCATTAGTCAGGACAAATACGTTAGGGGAGTCCTGCAGCGACACAAAGCAGCATTTGCACAGAATAAGCACGACTGTGGAAAGATCGCTGGCTTAGTGAACATTACAGGTCTCGACTCAGACCCCAAAAGCAGTATGGTTTTCCCCAAGAAGCAGAGGGAGAAATCTCAAAAGTGATACAGAGTCTGCTTGATCAAGGCGTACTCCGATCAGTAGCCTCCACGAACAACGCCCTGATTTGGCCTGTAAGGAAACCCGATGGATCATGGCGACTGACCATCAATTATCGGGCACCAGACAAAGTAACCGCAGTAGCAGCCCCCACCATAGCCATGAGTCCCGAGACCATGCTCAAACAGGGACTACAGTCAAAGATTTTATCGGTTTTGGACATTAGCAATGGCTTTTGGTCCATTCCATTGGATAAAGCAGGCCAGTACAAATTCGCCTTCACATTCCAGGGACAGCAATATACGTGGACATGCCTTCCACAAGGCTTCCACAACTCCCCCTCCATTTTCCACCGACAGCTGGCAAATTGTTTAGCAAAATTTTCCCGAACCAATTGTCTGGTCCAATATGTAGATGACTTGCTTCTGCAGACGGACACAAAGAAAGAGCACATTTTGCTTCTCGATGAACTATTAGGACTCCTACAACAAATTGGATGTAAAGTGAACCCCAAGAAGGCCCAGATTTTACAGGAAAAGGTGATTTACTTAGGTACACTAATCACGCATGGTAAACGTGAGATCGAGCAAAAAAGAATTGACTCAATCGTCAAATTGCCGCTGCCCCATAATGCACAGCCCTCCGCTCATTTCTAGGACTGGTTGGCTACTGTAGAAACCATATCGATGGTTTAGTCACAAAGGCAGCGCCCCTATCCGACCTTCTCAAGAAGCAAGCACCTTGGGAATGGCTTCCACAGCACACGGATGCTGTGGATGCATTAAAAAGAGCCCTCAGCACAGCCCCCCGCGCTACATGTCCCAGATCCACTCTCCCCGTATGCAATTGAAGTTGCAAGCACCGGCCGAACCCTTTCGGCCGTGCTCCTCCACGAAAGACATGATGGTTTAGGACCCATGGCATACGTCTCACGCATGTTAGATGCTGTCGAGCAAGGATTTTCTGCCTGCGAAAGGCGCCTGCTCGCAGTTTTTTGGGAAGTACAATACTTCACCTACATTACAGGACTCAACCCCATCACCATTCTCACTGAACACACCCCTACACAACTCCTACTAGGGACTTAAGGATGACACAGTCAGCCAAATCCGTGCAGCCCGTTGGACCCTTCTCTTACAGGGACGGGACATAACAGTTAAGAGGACAAAGACCCACACCTTCCTCGCTGATAATTTACAGTATGCAGGCACCCCACACAAATGCAAAACCATCTCCACTAAACACAATACAGGACCCTTTATACCTAAGTCAACTCCCCCGAAACCAGGAACTTCACCCCAGAGATCCCAGCCCACAGAAACATGCGCACCCCTTAGAATCTATGTGGATGTCTCCTCCACAGTTTTAAATGGCAAAAGGATTACCGGTTGTGGTATCTATGTAGAGGATGCACAGGGATGCGCGTTAGAAGAGATTTTGTTAAAATTGCCCAGACACTTAGGCTCACAGGCCGCAGAACTGGCAGCCATAGTGTACATTGTAGACCATCCCAACTCGTTCCCGACCCCAGCCGACATATATTCGGACAGTTTATATGTCTGTAACAGTTTAACCAAATTCCTACCCCTGTGGGAATCAAGAGGATTCGTTTCCGCAGACGGAAAACCCCTACCCTCAGCCCCATTGCTCCGGAATATCCCAGAGACAGCTAAAGATAGGTAATATGGCATTATTAAAATTCGCAGCTATAATCGTTCTTCCCCGACATCTAAAATCCTCACTCAGCACATCTTTACAAGATGGGGACTTCCCCGCAGCATAGAGTCCGATCAAGGCTCCCATTTTACAGGACATGTAATGAAAAATGTCCTTACAATTTAGGTATAAAACAAAAGTTCCATATCGCATACCACCCCAATCAAGCGGCATAATAGAAAGGATGAACATAACTTTGAAAGTGACCCTTAGAAAAATAGTGCAACAGCAGCTGGGACACAGTTCTCCCCTTTGCAGTAATGTTCATTCGAAACACGGTATCCACGTCCATAGGATACACCCCCCTGGACACCCCATGAAAGGACAGAGTATTTATTAGGACTGGATTTGGCCAGCCCCGCAGTCACCGCCCCATGCATGAAAAAGATGTACAGCAGATTATTGAGAATGTAAAGGCAGTCCAACTCGCAGCAGCTGTCAGACTTGGGACCCGCAAGAAGCAAAGCAAAGTTTGCTTTGACAAGACGGTACACGCCACGGAGTTTGTAGTAGGGCAGCAAGTCATGCTAGCCCAATACAACCCCAGTTCATTCCTCGCCCCCAAATTTGGCAGACCGTACTCCAACTCTGACAAAATCAGCCCCTCTGTATACAAGATGACATATCCTAATGGCAAGTCTGTGTGGTTCCACATCAACCAGCTTAAGGCTCATGGCTCACAGAACAACCACTCACACCACATCTCGCTTGCAGCAGCAGATGAACATGCCCCGCCCACGAACGACCTTTTCCTGCCCACCCCCAACCTGTCCAGCCCATCCTCAGACACTACTTCACCTCCATCCTCTGAGGCACGACTCTGACTCTCCCCTCCCCCAACCAGCAGCGACAGTGGTAGCGATAGCGACAGCCACAGCAAACCACGCTACGCCTACACCCCTGCACCAGGCCCCACTCCCAGCGACTCCGAACATGATTCCAGTGACCCCTTCGAGATAACGTATATTAAAGGCCCAGATCCAGACCCACCGCCTGACGATTATGGATTGGCTCCTGGCACCTCCAACCTTGATACAAAATACTGGCACCGAGACAATTTGTTCAGGCTCATCCGGAATGATGAGATGGACCCCAATGCGCCCCAAGCTGCTTTAGCACGATTACTCCAGTCAAGAGTATGGCAACCGGGAGAAGATGATGATTTAGAGTCTGACTCCCACCAAACGAATCCCTTTGTGACTCTGTTTGCTATAGAGCACTGAGGTGTCCACATGATGGTAAAAAGGAACCGATGGAGATTTACGGTGTCCTTTCTGATGGAACCTGCACGATTTTGTTATGTTAGTTTGTTGTTTAAATGTTTGTTACTGTCAATGTTGAATGTTATTTGTTTGCCAAATGTTTTCATGGCCCACGACACCACTCCTTTGGCGCCCGCTGGCAGTTAAAGGAACAATTTCGTCCGTAGACAACAGTTCATAACTGCTCTTCTGCTTCGAGGCAGGAGATGCCATAACTGCAACCACACTCTTACCCGTTCTTGTCCGGTCACTCAGGCAGTGGAGTAATGGCACTGGTCCCCGCCCTGCCTGAGGACCCCCTCGTCAGCTACGCTCGGGTAGATCACAATCGGCACTGGTCACCGTCCTACCCGGGGATTCCACCCATTCTTACCCGCTGCGGCCCATACGCACCCCATTTTGGCACTTTTAATTCAAAATTCTTATGTTTGTTTATGGCGACCCTTCAGTTGCATCCCGATGCTATTTACATCCTCGGACACTGGGATCGTAGATCACACAGGCTGCGAGACGGCTCGCACTGTGTCAGTTTTTTCTCGGATGTCTTGTCTCAAAGATTTGGTTAAAAAAAAAATGAGGGAGTCACAGATGGTGATCAATTGTAATGGGTAATTGGCAATAAAGGATAGACAGACAGACATACGAGATCTTAAGCAAGATAATAACAGATATTATGCTTGTGTCCATAGAACTCCGGACCCTCCGAAGAAGAAAGGAAGAAGACAGAAAGAAGGAAAGATGAAGACAACCATCATGCTCTACAGTTGGACCTTAGCGGGATCCCTCCAGTTGCACACAGACACTACCCCCTGACCCCTACCACGCAGGCCGTGAATGTTACACACCCCTGCCATACACTGTACCCCGAGACAGTAACCAGTAGACCGATCTGGTGTGACAAGTTCATAATGTATTCCCTATCCTACATTGTGGAATCACTATTAGTACTTGCGATACTCTGCAGTGTCGTTCAGACCCTAAGACTGAGGAAATGGCGGAGGAAAGCCTCCCGCACTCCGAGATACACATTCAGATCCCCTAGCGTCGGACTTCAACAAACCCCCCAACCCCTTTTCGTGAATTAAAGTGCATCTGGTTTTTTTGTGTGTGTTCTGTTCGTTCCAATAAAAGAAATGTAAAACTCTGTGCTTGTCTGCCAAGCCAGAGAGACCTGTGTTGCTGCTATTTGTACAGTTTAAAATGTTGTAAATTCTTTTGATTAATTGAGGATAGTTTAGTTAAGGATAGTTAGAGGTTCCAGTTTTTTAAATTTTGTAATGCATGCCTGAATGTCATAGCGCCCTGTAGGATTTTATATTGATGCATGTACATAAAGTAATTTAGGTAAAGGTTTCCCTTCATAGGACAGAGTAGTATGGGGCCTGTCCTTGCTTATGGGTGCCCGACTTCAGAGGAGAACAAAGAAGATGCAGTAATTTGATCCTTCACGCTTCGCGTTGAGGATCACAAGGAGGGAGTGCAGCCATCTGGGATGGCCACTTCCAGAATACAAAAGGAATGTTTGCAAAGACTATAGGGAAACACGGACAATGCTAAGAAAGCAGGCAAGCACAGAGCCTGGATACGTATTGAGAAGGCAACTCCCAGACGAGACTGAAACTGTAGGTCAATTAGCATATTGATGGCCCGTCTCCGGGAACAAAGGAATGGCATTCAAGTAACCGATACTATTGCAGACACCCCGGTGCCAGAAAGACACAAACAAAGCAAGGACAACGCCCACCAAAGACATGCCCAGCCATCAGGGCACCCACCCCTTTATTGGTCGAGATCAATACCAGTGATCAAGATGCGGTCCAATTAATTGGGGCCAAGTTCAAGGCCCGTCCTTCAGGTATAAGAAGAAGATGCATGCGAAGCCCCCTTCAGGTATAAGAAGAAGCTCCCAAGAGAGAATCACTCTCTTGGAATCGGCTCTTGAAGCGCAGAGACCCATCCACCAGCTGCACCAGAAGCAAGTAAGTCCAAGGTCAATGCTCGCCATCAGATGGACAACCTTAGCTGTTCTCCTGTATACCTTCGCACCCAACAGCCTCATATCCGAACAACGGCCATTGTCCCTCTGGCTGAGTGGGCACCCGAAGTTAAGTATAGGCATTAGTGTTCGGGATAGTTTAGTTTGTGGTATTTTGTGCATGAGTAGATATTACTGTGTGTGTAAATAAATAGTATTGACTTTGAACTAACTAACTGGTGCATTGGTTCTTTGATCAGTATTCGGGTTTGAACCTTGTGGCGGTATCGAAAGATACCTGGCGACTCTAGAGCAAAACATAATTAGGATTAAGGAAGGCGACCATATTGACCGCTATATTTAGAACCAGATAAACAGAGCAATATACCTAACCTGCATGTCTTTGGACTGTGGGAGGAAACCAGAGCACCCGGAGGAAACCCACACAGACATGGGGAGAACATGCAGACACTGCACAGTGACCCAGCGGGGAATCGAACCTGGGATCCTGGAAATGTGAAGCAACCGTGCTAGCCACTGCACCACCGTGCCGCCCACAAATTACACAACTTTACACTATACTCGTGCAAATTGCTAGACGATAGAACTTCAATGCGGTCATAATCACAGACCTGTAGCCCACTCAACACTTACTCCTGACATTGATAAAACATGCCTTTTTCAACCCTGAACTTAACTAATCGTCTTTTGTGTGGTGTGCCCAATGCATTTTGAAATCTAATCTAGCCCATTTTCAATCAACCAATGTCTCCTCAGTGCCTTGCGACACCTCACAAATCTCATTGTTTCCATGCTGCGGCATTCATTTGTTTTGAGCCACTTAAAGATTTCCATCTCATTTATATTGAAAGCATTATTTTTACTCCAGTTATTACTTCTCAATTCTGTGAGGCGGTTTGAAGGATGAGCAAACAGTTAGAATTTGCCCCGTATCCTTGGCTTAATTCAATTTGGGTGACGCTACTCGACAAACATTTCCTGGACAGACTGCTGTAATTTGTGAGCATGAGTCAAAAACTATAATAAATGTCTTCTGTCAATGATAGCTGCTCTGCGCATTAATAAAAAGCTACATTTTATATGAACTAACAGGAAACACAATCTCTACCATATGCCAGATTCATTGGCTCAGATTCTGCAGGGAAAATAATGGGGTGAGGTTGTTAGTGTTCAGTAATCATGGGGCATATTGGGCAGAACCGTCAACGCCCACACAGGCATATCTGAATGTGGACATTTGGAAGGTGCTGACAAAGATAACCTGCTCCACCGCAAGCGGCACTTATTAGATCATAGATCATAGAATTTACAATGCAGAAGGAGGCCATTCGGCCCATCGAGTCTGCACCGGCTCTTGGAAAGAGCACCCTACCCAAGGTCAACACCTCCACCCTATCCCCATAACCCAGTAACCCCACCCAACACCAAGGGCATTTTATCATGGCCAATCCACCTAACCTGCACATCTTTGGACTGTGGGAGGAAACCGGAGCACCCGGAGGAAACTCACGCACACACAGGGAGGATGTGCAGACTCCGCACAGACAGTGACCCAAGCAGGAATCGAACCTGGGACCCTGGAGCTGTGAAGCCATTGTGCTGTCCACAATGCTACCGTGCTGCCCCTCACTTATAAAAATCCTCAATGATAAGACATAGTGTTGAGAGATAGGCAACTGTGTGACTTTGAGGCACTTGTCCACTAGTTCTCCATTAGCCTAATGCATTCCAGAGTAAATGAATTACTAACAACATGATTATTCTTGCCAAAGAACCTCTCTGGCTCTAAAAATAATAATTTTATCAGTCTGCAGTCTCATTCAAAGAACAAAGAAAATTACAGCACAGTAACAGGCCCTTCGGCCCTCCCATCCTGCGCCGATCCAGATCCTTTATCTAAACCTGTCTCCTATTTTCCAAGGTCTACTTCCCTCTGTTCCCGCCCGTTCAATACTCTTAGGTTAGATTCCTTCAGAGGTTAATTAGCATTGGAGATATACAAAACATCATAATGTCACTCTCGTCTCTTTCAATCCTGTTTTTCTTTCTGAATCCTTATTCTGTTTGCTGTACATGATTTAAATCTAATTTATACAACCCACTTTATAATTCCCGGCTTAGACTTAGTGAAGATTCTTCAATCCTGTTTGAAGGAGCCTCTCTGATTCTTGCCTTGTTCGGATGCCAATGCTTCCTGGTTGGGTATGCACTGAATCAGGTGCCAGATTTAAACAAGCCTGTGTTCGAAAGCCCACAAATACATTGTGGGCAGTTGTCAGTGAGGTGAAAGGCAAGAGCCATTGCTTTGTCACTAACCACAAAATTTGGCCACTATTTGATACTAACATTGATCACTATTTTTTAAGGTCTCCAGAATGAAGATTGGGTTTGTGTTGAATAACGCAAGGTCCGCTGCATAGAAGATACAATAGGCCTCACAAACTCATTAGACAGTTTCCCACCCATGGTCACATCCAGTAGTTCTTACTAGGTACTGGAAGACTGAATCTTCATATTCTAGAGCTTTCAGTGGGAGGGTAGCGATAAAAGAAAAAAGGCTTTCAGTCCCTCGCCCTTCCGCATGCCATCCACTCCTTAGATTCCCTCTGTAGATTTACATTATGATACGTTGTTTCTGGCTTCTAATATGTCATTTACTGCATGGCGAGCTGAATTACAACGTAAATCTACCTTTTAATAAAGTCACTCTGTACTTCTGTCACCCCCGCGCCTGCTCCTCTGGCCCCACTGCAGGGTGCAAGGAGCAGCAGCGGAGAGAGAGCAGCAGCGGGGAGAGAGGAGCAGCAGCGGGGCGAGTGGAGCAGCAGCGGAGAGAGAGCAACAGCAGCGGGGAGAGAGGAGCACCAGCGGGGAGAGAGGAGCACCAGCGGGGAGAGAGGAGCACCAGCGGGGAGAGAGGAGCAGCAGCGGGGAGAGAGGAGCAGCAGCGGGGCGAGAGGAGCAGCAGCGGGGAGAGAGGAGCAGCAGTGGGGAGAGAGGAGCAGCAGCGGGGAGAGAGGAGCAGCAGCGGGGAGAGAGGTGTAGCAGCGGGGAGAGAGGAGCAGCAGCGGGGAGAGAGGAGCAGCAGCAGGGGAGAGGAGCAGCAGCAGGGGAGAGGAGCAGCAGCGGGGAGAGAGGAGCAGCAGCGGGGAGAGAGCAGCAGCGGGGAGAGAGCAGCAGCGGGGAGAGAGCAGCAGCAGCGGGGAGAGAGGTGTAGCAGCGGGGAGAGAGGAGCAGCAGCGGGGAGAGAGGAGCAGCAACAGGGGAGAGGAGCAGCAGCAGGGGAGAGGAGCAGCAGCGGGGAGAGAGGAGCAGCAGCGGGGAGAGAGCAGCAGCGGGGAGAGAGCAGCAGCGGGGAGAGAGCAGCAGCAGCGGGGAGAGAGCAGCAGCAGCGGGGAGAGAGGAGCAGCAGCGGGGAGAGAGGAGCAGCAGCGGAGAAAGAGGAGCAGCAGCGGGGAGAGAGGAGCAGCAGCGAGGAGAGAGAAGCAGCAGCGGGGAGAGAGGGGCAGCAGCGGGGAGAGAGGAGCAGCAGCGGAGAGAGAGGGGCAGCAGCGGGGAGAGAGGGGCAGCAGCGGGGAGAGAGGAGCAGCAGCGGAGAGAGAGGAGCAGCAGCGGAGAGAGAGGAGCAGCAGCGGAGAGAGAGAAGCAGCAGCGGGGAGAGAGGAGCAGCAGCGGGGAGAGAGGAGCAGCAGCGGGGAGAGAGGAGCAGCAGCGGGGAGAGAGGAGCAGCAGCGGGGCGAGAGGAGCAGCAGCGGGGAGAGAGGAGCAGCAGCGGGGAGAGAGGAGCAGCAGCGGGGAGAGAGGAGCAGCAGCGGGGAGAGAGGAGCAGCAGCGAGGCGAGAGGAGCAGCAGAGGGGAGAGAGGAGCAGCAGCGGGGAGAGAGGAGCAGCAGCGGGGAGAGAGCAGCAGCAGCGGGGAGAGAGCAGCAGCAGCGGGGAGAGAGCAGCAGCAGCGGGGAGAGAGGAGCAGCAGCAGAGAGAGAGAAGCAGCAGCGGGGGGAGAGGAGCAGCAGCGGGGAGAGAGGAGCAGCAGCAGGGAGAGGGGAGCAGCAGCAGGGAGAGGGGAGCAGCAGCGGGGAGAGAGGAGCAGCAGTGGGGAGAGAGGAGCAGCAGCGGGGAGAGAGGAGCAGCAGCGGGGGAGAGGAGCAACAGCAGGGGAGAGGAGCAGCAGCGGGGAGAGAGGAGCAGCAGCGGGGAGAGAGCAGCAGCGGGGAGAGAGCAGCAGCAGCGGGGAGAGAGGAGCAGCAGCGGGGAGAGAGGAGCAGCAGCGGGGAGAGAGGAGCAGCAGCGGGGAGAGAGGAGCAGCAGCGGGGAGAGAGGTGCAGCAGCGGAGAAAGAGGAGCAGCAACGGGGAGAGAGGAGCAGCAGCGAGGAGAGAGAAGCAGCAGCGGGGAGAGAGGGGCAGCAGCGGGGAGAGAGGGAGCAGCAGCGGGGAGAGAGGAGCAGCAGCGGGGAGAGAGGAGCAGCAGCGGAGAGAGAGGAGCAGCAGTGGGGCGAGAGGAGCAGCAGCGGGGAGAGGAGCAGCAGCAGGGGAGAGGAGCAGCAGCGGGGAGAGGGGAGCAGCAGCGGGGAGAGAGGAGCAGCAGCGGGGGGAGAGGAGCAGCAGCGGGGAGAGGAGCAGCAGCGGGGGGAGAGGAGCAGCAGCGGGGGGAGAGGAGCAGCAGCGGGGGGAGAGGAGCAGCAGCGGGGGAGAGGAGCAGCAGCGGGGGGAGATGAGCAGCAGCGGGGGGAGAGGAGCAGCAGCGGGGGGAGAGGAGCAGCAGCGGGGGGAGAGGAGCAGCAGCCGGGGGAGAGGAGCAGCAGCGGGGGGAGAGGAGCAGCAGCGGGGGGAGAGGAGCAGCAGCGGGGGGAGATGAGCAGCAGCGGGGAGAGAGGAGCAGCAGCGGGGGGCGAGGGGAGCAGCAGCGGGGAGAGAGGAGCAGCAGCGGGGAGAAGGGAGGAGCTGCGGGGCGAGGGGCACAGCAGCGGAGAGAGAGGAGCAGCAGCGGAGAGAGAGGAGCAGCAGCGGAGAGAGAGGAGCAGCAGCGGGGAGAGAGGAGCAGCAGCGGGGAGAGAGGAGCAGCAGCGGGGAGAGAGGAGCAGCAGCGGGGAGAGAGGAGCAGCAGCGGGGAGAGAGGAGCAG